>NC_089514.1:1732779-1915279 GCF_036850995.1 Saccopteryx leptura | reverse complement strand
CCAAGCAAGTTTTAGCACCTGAGGTGGAGGCCATGGAGCCATCCTCAGCACCCAGGCCAACTTTGCTCCAATAGAGCCTTGGCTGCGGGAGAGTAAGAGAGAGATAGAGAGGAAGGAGAGGGGGAAGGGAGGAGAAGCAGATGGGCGCTTCTCCTGTGTGCCCTGACCAGGAATTGAACCTGGGACTTCCACACGCTGGGTGGATGCTCTACCACTGAGCCAACTGGCCAGGGCCCCTACTGTGGATTTGACTTGCATTTCCTTAAGGATCAGTGAGGTTGAGCATCTTTTCACGTGCTTGTGGACCATTGGGACAGCTTACTTCGAATACTGTCTATTCAAGTCCTTTGTTTACTTTTAAATTACTTACTTTCTCGTTGCGGAGGTGCCCTCGGACCTGCGCGAAAGCCTGAGGCGCCCGTTCACGGGAGACGAGAAGGAGACGGCGAATGTTCACAGCTCCAAGCCCAGGGCCCTCCCTCCTGGAGAAGCCAGCCCGGGACCGCCAGCGTTTGTGAAGGAGAACGCCCAGGTAGAGTGAGGTGTGGCTTTTTGGAAGAAATTTGGCGGTTTCATCTGACTTGGATGAAATCTGAATTCTAGGCCGTTTTCAAAGTGAGAGTGTCTTCTCCTCCAGGAACGGTAGACGATTCAATGCAGTCTGCCACGCCTTGTCGTCAGAGCGTCCGTGGCCTGAGACCGGCTGGAGGCAGGAGGTGGGCGGAGACCACAGGTTTGAGGACGTCCACCACCCCGGGGAGCCGCCTCCTCTCCTTAGCCCAGTGCACAGAGACTTCCTGTGCCTGCACGTCCTGGCGGGACACAGGACCCTGCGCAGCCGCGGTGACTGCACCGTGGTCCCCTCCTCGAGGACTGGGAATGAGACACATACGGTGTTTTCAGGACGGTGAGGTGACTGCACCGTGGTCCCCTCCTCGAGGACTGGGAGTGAGACACACACGGTGCTTTCAGGACGGTGAGGTGACTGCACCGTGGTCCCCTCCTCGAGGACTGGGAGTGAAACACACACGGTGCTTTCAGGACGGTGAGGTGACTGCACCGTGGTCCCCTCCTCGAGGACTGGGAATGAGACACACACGGTGCTTTCAGGACGGTGAGGTGACTGCACCGTGGTCCCCTCCTCGAGGACTGGGAATGAGACACACATGGTGCTTTCAGGACGGTGAGGTGACTGCACCGTGGTCCCCTCCTCGAGGACTGGGAATGAGACACACACGGTGCTTTCAGGACGGTGAGGTGACTGCGCGTCACACACAGAATCCAGCCAGGCGGTGTCGGAAGCCGCAGAGACAAGGGGACTTAGGGGAGAGGCACGCAGACAGGGAAAGCCAAGTCCAGACGGGGTGCAGGAAGACTCCCAGCTGCTGGCCCAGCTGACACGTGTCACTGCTCCTCGGGGAGGCAGAGGAGGGTGACCATGGTGCAGGCTGTAGAACGTGGCCAGGGTGATGAACCCCAGGGCCTGGGCAGAGTGGGGGGGCTGCTGTCTGCATGGACAGTCCACGCAGCCCCGAGAGGGGCCCGGTCCGTCTCAGGGGAGTGTTGACTTGAATAATAATAATAATAATAATAATAATAATAATGTTCTATCTGTAAAATGGTCCTAAGCTGCCAGGTACGATGTACGGTCTCTTTTAACACCTGCATCCGCCCAGCGTTTTCCTAATGGGCCGTGGGAGGTTTGAGGAGGGAACTGCTTGGTCACAGGTCAGGGCGTGTGCTGGAGCCCGTGCGGGATATGACTCTGACATGGGCCGGGGGGTCGCTGCCAGGGCGGGGCCCAGAGGAGCACAGTGTCCACTGGGGGGTCCAAGGGAAGTTAGAGAGTTAGAAACCTAGGGAAAGAAGAGTTAAGAACTAGGAGGAAGCTTCGACCAGGAGTGAGTGAATCCCCCGGCCCCACACTCCGTGGCCGGGCCCCAGGAGGGGTGGAGTGGAGAAGGAGGCCCTTCCACCCCCAGGGTGGTCTGCCCCTCTCACCCCTGGGGGGCCGTGTCCTGCTGCTTGTCCCTGCCCCTCCCCCCAACACCCCGCGTTCCTCTCGGGCAGGAAGTGAACTGAACGTGAGCAGCGCCCTCAAAGGGGTGTTGTGATGAAGAGTGGGCCCTCTCTGTCCCTCTCTCGGGGCGGAAGGAGGGTTGTCACTGGGACTTCAGAGGCTGAGCTTTCTGAAGAAAGCTCCGTGAGACTCCTGGAGGACAGACCATAGAGAATTCAAGGGAACTGTGATCAAACCACAGCCAACACAAACAGCACTGCTCCCCGCCTTGGCTCACCTCACCGTTTCAGCAGAAGAGGGTGCGGTTCTGCACAGGCCCATGTGCTGGGGGGAAGGGCAGGCGCTCCCACCCCCGCCGGGGGTCTCCACCTGCCCCCGGGAGCCCCCCGCAGGGCGTGCCGTGCCCACCCGGTGCTGTGGGAGGAGGGAGCATGGCCGCACCTCCAACGAGCCCACCGGAGCTCTGCGTTGGCCTTCAGGGATGCCCGGCTCCTATCCGACGGGCAGGAGGGCACTTCCATCGTCCTGCGGGGCCAAGAGCTGCGTTCACTGCACGAGAGACCAACGCTGCCCAGACAGGCTGCGGCCACACTCCTCAGGTGACAGGAGCCCAACCCTGTCTGCCGCCAGTCACCCATGTGGAGGCTGCTCCCAGCAGACAGAGGGAGAGGGCTCTGCTTGGCTCTGTTCCCCAGCGCCTTGGGGGAGGTCCGAGTCACTCGGGACCCCTGCCCTGGCCCCTCTGGGGCGTGTGGCCATTGCCCACCTGCCCCTCTTTTCTCAGATGGTCCCTCTGAAAGTCCCCAGTCCCCGTGAGCATGTCACTGCCTCGTGGACCGGGCAGGCTCCGGAGGTCCTTTGATTCTTTGATTGGTAAAGTCATTATGAAATAATTCTGGGAGAGACACAGGCCACTGCCTCCCGCGACGTGCATCAGCACACTCCCACCTGCGCCGAAAGCAGGGCCTTTGGTGCTCTTGTTTTAAAAGTATATTAATATTTCTGTGACCTTTACCAGGCGGCGGTGAGACAGATCCTTTTAAACAGCAAAACCATGAAAACGGATAACTTGAATGCAGATTACTGACCCTCGTTTCGTGAGCAAAGTAAGGTAAACCTTTTTATCCCCCAAAGAGAGAGCGAGCCAAGGGGACGTGTGAGGGTCGGGGGGAAGGGTCGCAGGCTCGGGCGTTTCTGCAGACGAGGTTTGGGCGCACCCCTGGCTCCGCTGCTGAGCTCTGGACCCTGTCTGGTTGTGCACCCCCCAACTCGGCCTCGTTACAGTCGGCAAGGTGGACCCCGGGGAGTCCGCCCGGGCACCTGGAGTCAGCAGGTCTGAGGGACAGGGGCGAGCACCTGTCGGGCCGGTCCCCAAGGCGGGGACCCTGTTTGCAGAGGGTGACACGGAACCGCTTTGATGACAGTGAGTTCGCTCAGAACCAGGTGTGACGCAGACACACAAGCGCGTCGGCCCACGCGGAGCGCAGTGTCTGAACTCCGCTGGGGTGGAACGCTCGAGGGTCTGGGGTGCAAAGTCAGAGGAAACGGACGCCGTGGCCCCCAGATCAGCGTGGATCTGTCGAGCACCCCCCCCCCCAAAGCAACATGATTAATTTCCGACGTCGGGAAGGACTTTCATCTGGGTTAGCCAAGGTCGTTGTGGTGAAGACACATAATTAGTTCCATCGAGTTTCCCTAAGTATGTCCTCATGTTTGTGCACACGCCACATCCCCTTGTATAAGACACACCGTTTATTGAGAAATCTGAGGTCTAAACACTGGGTGCGTCTTATGCAGTGGCTGTAGTTTTTTTACTTGCATTTTCCACTTTTTCGCACTTGTTTTTGCACTCATTGTTGAAGACAGTGATTCATCATCAGACACAGGTGAGGACAAGCTGATGGATGGGAGTTTTGACAGTGATGAGGAGTTGTATGAATTTTATGATGAATAAAACTTGAGTTCAAGCCCTGGCCGGTTGGCTCAGTGGTAGAGCGTCGGCCTGGTGTGTAGGAGTCCCGGGTTCGATTCCCGGCCAGGGCACACAGGAGAGGCGCCCATCTGCTTCTCTACCCCTCCCTCTCTCCTTCCTCTCTGTCTCTCTCTTCCCCTCCCGCAGCCGAGGCTCCATTGGAGCAAAGATGGCCCGGGCGCTGGGGATGGCTCCTTGGCCTCTGCCCCAGGCGCTAGAGTGGCTCTGGTCGCGACAGAGTGACGCCCCGGATGGGCAGAGCATCGCCCCCTGGTGGGGGTGCCGGGTGGATCCCGGTCGGGCGCATGTGGGAGTCTGTCTGACTGCCTCCCCGTTTCCAACTTCAGAAAAATAAAAATAAAAATAAATAAATAAAATTATAAAAAAACAAACAAAAAAAACGAGTTCAATAACTTTATGTAATACATGTTTTTTCAAATTTCTAGCCCCAAAATTACGGTGCGTCTCATACATGGAGAGTCTCATACATGGGGAGATATGGTATTTCTTTTTTCCTGTCTCCACTGGTTTTGACTTGAATAGCCCAGCGAGGTCCCCCAATCTGTGCATAAATGAGGTGGGGAAGAGCTGTAAGTAAATTCAGAAACCCTGGCTCTGGGTCCAGCCCTGCTAATTACAAGGGTGTGACCTCAGGGACACGTGTCCCTTCTCTGGTCAGTCTGAGTGCTGACTGATGTTCGGGGTCGCAGGGTCAGACAAGCTGAGGTCATGAAAGCACTTTGTCAACCCTAATGGGATCTGCAGATGTGCGTGCAGCTACAACGGCATTCGGGAGGCCGGGGTGGGGGGTCCTGCTCAGCTCACATGCTCCTGGGACTGTTGGATCAGGTCTCAGCCAGGCCACACGCTGACCCTCAAGTGGACACAAGTGGTCGTTCCTGCCTCGTGACCTTTGTGGGCCGGGGGTTGTTCCTCTCTGAAGTCCTGGAGCTGGGCAGGGGAGGCCTGTCTTTCCTCACCCGGGATGTCCCCCAGGTCCTGCTGGGCCCCAGGAACACGAGGGGCACCACCCTCTCTCCCACTCACTGGGTTTTCATTGGCAACGTGTGTATTTTTGACCAGGTCACTCGTGATCTTAAAAATCTATTGCCCGCACTCAACAGACAAAATACCTGCATCAATGTGGTCAAGACATGAAGCCTTGGGGGGGGGGGCGGCGTTCCAACTCTAAAGAGGAGCCCCTCACATGAACCCCTTGCTGCTGGTGGCTTCCGGGAAACCTTGGCTATCATCATGGAATGGGGACACCCAAGGCCAGTGTGTGACCATGGCTGGGGTCCTCAGGCAGAAAAGGGCATCGAACTTTATTCAACTCTGATGGAAAACACACTGGGCCTTTATTTCCGTGCTGACGCGGGCACAGCGGCCCCGAGGCCGAGGGTGGGCAGTCCCACGGGGACAACAGGCCTGCTCAGTAGCCGACAGTCTGTTTCTCCTTTCTGTTGAAAGGGTTGTAGGGTCTTACGGTTGTGACCATTCGGGACAGCGGTGCCTGGTGACGGAAAAGGTCCACGGTCATTTCTTTCCGTAAGACACTGAAATGCAGCGGGGAGAAAGGAAAACGGACACATAAAATAGACATAAAAACATTCAACCTCGGCCCTGGCAGCTTGGCTCAGTGGTAGAGTGTCAGCCCGGTGAGTGAATGTCCCGGGTTCGATTCCCAGTCAGGGCACACAAGAGAGGCACTCATCTGCTTCTCCACACCCCCCTCTGTCTCTCTTCTCCTCCCACAGCCACGGCTTGATTGATTTGAGTGCATCAGCCCTGGGTGCTGAGGATGGCTCTGTGGAGCCTCCACCTCAGGCACTAAAAATAGCTCAGTTGCAAGCATCAGCCCCAGATAGGGGCATGCCAGGGTGGATCCCGGTTGGTGTGTACACAGGAGTCTGTCTCTACTGCTGACTTGGAAAAGAAGAGAAACAAAAAGAAAAACAAAACAAACATATAACCTCATCTAGTCTGTAACTGGGGATACAGACATCCCAAAGAGAACAGAGAACATCAAAGAGGAGAAATTGTGTGCATTGTTTCATTATCACACTCAGTCTCATCTATCACATTGTGTGCATTCTATCGCAATCAGTTGTATTCACCGCGAATCCTCGCTGTGTCTAGAATCACAGTCAGCGCTGGGAGCACAGGAGACACACCTCGTTGTGTCTAGACTCACAGTCAGCGCTGAGAGCACAGGAGACACACCTCGCTGTGTCTAGACTCACAGTCAGCGCTGAGAGCACAGGAGACACGCCTCGCTGTGTCTAGACTCACAGTCAGTGCTGAGAGCACAGGAGACACACCTCGCTGTGTCTAGACTCACAGTCAGCGCTGAGAGCACAGGAGACACACCTCGCTGTGTCTAGACTCACAGTCAGCGCTGAGAGCACAGGAGACACACCTCGCTGTGTCTAGACTCACAGTCAGCGCTGAGAGCACAGGAGACACACCTCGCTGTGTCTAGACTCACAGTCAGTGCTGAGAGCACAGGAGACACACCTCGCTGTGTCTAGACTCACAGCGCTGAGAGCACAGGAGACACACCTCGCTGTGTCTAGACTCACAGTCAGTGCTGAGAGCACAGGAGACACACCTCGCTGTGTCTAGACTCACAGTCAGCGCTGAGAGCACAGGAGACACACCTCGCTGTGTCTAGACTCACAGTCAGTGCTGAGAGCGCTGTGTCTAGACTCACAGTCAGCGCTGAGAGCACAGGAGACACACCTCGCTGTGTCTAGACTCACAGTCAGTGCTGAGAGCGCTGTGTCTAGACTCACAGTCAGCGCTGAGAGCACAGGAGACACACCTCGCTGTGTCTAGACTCACAGTCAGCGCTGAGAGCACAGGAGACACACCTCGCTGTGTCTAGACTCACAGTCAGCGCTGAGAGTACAGGAGACACACCTCGCTGTGTCTAGACTCACAGTCAGCGCTGAGAGCACAGGAGACACACCTCGCTGTGTCTAGACTCACAGTCAGCGCTGAGAGCACAGGAGACACACCTCGCTGTGTCTAGACTCACAGTCAGCGCTGAGAGCACAGGAGACACACCTCGCCGTGTCTAGACTCACAGTCAGCGCTGAGAGCACAGGAGACACACCCAGCAGAGGTGAGTCTGCAGACAGGCCGCGGCATCGCCCAGGGTCACCCCGCGAAGTCTCCGTGGGCGGGCTGAGGGTGTGAGGAGCAGAGGCAGAGCCCCCTCTGTGGGCCGGGAGAGGCTTCTCCCTGCAGTCTGTCCTGCGTCAGCGCGGACGGGGTCCCGCCGGCACCTCAACAGCAGCACACCACTTGTGGCAGCGTCGCTGTGAGCTCGCCGCAGCTGGAATCACACGTGCGCGACACCCTGACCTCACAGAGCTTACGGGGTGCACAGCGACCGGACCTGGGGAGCCTCGCATTCACGCCGGCGTCACCATGAGACGAGGGCTGTCCGTTCTGTGAGGGGCAGGGGCTGGCGCGCGAGAGCTCACGCGTGTGTGAGGGCCGCCTTCTGGTGTGAGGGAAGGCTGTGGACACCCCGGGGGCAGAGCTCAGGCCTGAGAGATGGGGACTCCACGGCCCTTCCGTCCACCTCCGCTCCCCTCCCATCTCCCCAGCCGAAACATCTTCCAACACCTCTGTCCTGGCTCCTCCGCTCCCTGCTTTCCCCGCTAGGGGCTGCTGGTGTCCGGTGCCCCCAATCAGAGTGTCGGGGACCACGAGGCCCTCAGCCCCTTGGCACTGACGTTCCAGGTCTCAGCAACTCACCCCCCGGCTGCCACAGCAGAGCGTCCATCACAGACCCCGGGAAAGGGCACAGCAGAGCGTCCACCACAGACCCCGGGAAAGGGCACAGCAGAGCGTCCACCACAGACCCCGGGAAAGGGCACAGCAGAGCGTCCACCACAGACCCCGGGAAAGGGCACAGCAGAGCGTCCACCACAGACCCCGGGAAAGGGCACAGCAGAGCGTCCACCACGGACCCCGGGAAAGGGCACAGCAGAGCGTCCACCACGGACCCCGGCCGCCACAGCAGAGCGTCCACCACAGACCCCGGCCGCCACAGCAGAGCGTCCACCACAGACCCCGGGAAAGGGCACAGCAGAGCGTCCACCACAGACCCCGGCCGCCACAGCAGAGCGTCCACCACAGACCCCGGGAAAGGGCACTGCGCCCATCCCTGCACGAGGGGCTTCAGGCTTCAGCAGCCCTGCCTGCTGCTCAAGTCCTGTCCACAGCAGGGCAGGTGGGGGCACCCAGGTGAGAGGCGGGGTCAGGGGTACGTGGGGGGAGGGAGGGAAGGAGCGTTCGCTCTGGAAAGAGCTCTAAGTGCGAGCGGGAAGGCAGCCAGGGGCTCCTGGGGTCCATAAGGGGCGCCCGGGCGTCCTTCCCGCAGTCCAGGCAGGAGCAGGGTCAGAGCACCTGGCTGAGGGGCATCTTTCTGGGACGGAAGGAAACCCTCGTGACCAGCAGAGACACTGCTGTGTGTGGGGGGGGGGCCCACGGGTGCGCAGGAGGCAACGCGGCCGCTGCGGGGCGGAAGGCGTGCCTGCAGGGGGCTCTGTGTGCCCAGGGCGCGCCCCGCACAGCCGGCCCCTCAAACAACCGGAGAGACACTTCAGACCAGGCAGGCCCGACTGGGAGGAGGGGAGCCCACTGCGTCCTCGTGACTCTCACCACTTCCACTGGACATTCCTCGTGTCCACTTGCACTGGACATTTTCAGGAGAACATTAAACGGTGTCACAGGAGGTCCGAGGCTGCACTTCACTGTGGAAGGTCGCAGAGGCTGAGTTTTCTCTGGTCATGGGGCCGGGTCGGACGTGGACCACGGCCTCGGACCACGGGCTCCCGTGGAAGGTGCCACTGTCCGGGTGCAGACGCGCCCCCGTGCTTCCTGGGTGCAGAGCCTCCAGCGGCTCAGGAGAGGGCACAGGTGGCGGTCAGGCACGGGGCCCCTGCGCGCCCATCGCTCCCCTGGGTGGTGACCGGGCGCGGGGCCCACGTGCGCCCATCGCTCCCCCGGGTGGTGACCGGGCGCGGCAGTAGTGACAGCAGTGACAGCCGTCACAGTAGGAGCAGGAGCAGCGGCCGTGGAGGACAGTTTTCCACTCGGGAATAGAGATGTCTCCAAACTCTCCCGGGAACATGGGACAGCTGGTCGCACGGCTGTGGGGGCGTGTGGGGCCCACGGGTGTCAGGGGAGAGGTCTGGGACATTCGGGGTGAGGGGATGGGCCGCCACTGAGGAAGGGGAGGGACCGGAAACGCTTCCACTGTCCCCGAGGACGCACGTGCGTGCCGAGTCCCTCCCCAACCGCTGGCTGTCCGGACACGGGTGTCTGTCCCCCTGGTCTGTTCTGGACCGGGAGCCCACACGACGGAGACGGGGGTGCACTGGGTCTGACATTGTCTCCTCAGGTCCTTCACTGAATCAGAGTGCGTGGGTCGTCTCCAGTCCTGCCTCTGGACAAGGACTGTGACGTCTGAGAGAGAAGAACGATTGGACAGAAAGTACCAGCCAGGAAAGCGAGCGCCGCTGGACAACGTCCTCCTCTGTCGGCTGTGGGACCCCAGACAGGCACCCACCCCACGTCGGGTCGGGCGCCAGCCCTGGCTGCCACTCAGGCACGGTGCGCAGAGTGACTCGGGGTCCCACGCACACGGTGACGGGGATGCGGGGCCACCACCCTTCTGAGAGTCTCCGGTTCGCCGTGAGGGGCCCCCAGCTGTGGGCTTCCCGGAGGAAGTGGCCACCTGGCCCTCCGGTTCCTGGGAGACCCAGTCCCGCTTCTTCAGGGTCACTGCGTGCAGACTTCTCTGTGCCCCCTCAGAGATGCCCTGGAGTCTTGTGTGTGCCTCAGTTTCCCTCCCTGTAGATGGGAGTCAGCACATGTGAACACTGAGTGACTCAGGTGCAACAGCAGCGGTCAGCCAGTGCAGCACTGCCCCCTGCACCTGCTGGACCGTGAGCGCCTTGCTCTCCGGCCTCGGTCCTGTGGAGTCCTGGGCATGGTCAGCGTCAGCACTGCCCCTGCGCCTGTCAGACTGTGAGCGCCTTGCCCTCCGGCCCCGGTCCTGTGGAGTCCTGGGCACGGCCTGCAGGTGTCCGCATGGAGGGACGGGGATGTATGAATGAATCAGCAGCCACGAGTGAGCGAGCGAGCAGCGACGTGGACAGCACCCCATGGCCCAGCACCCCACACGGCCGCTGCCTTTCCTACTATTCCAGGGGCCCCTGAAGGTCACCTCCTCAGGAAGCCCTCCCTGACTGCCCAGGCACTCTGCTGTGTCACCCGCCCTCTCTCTTCAGAGCCACTCAATTCTTCAGGGACTTGTACGCTTCTTTCCCATCTGCCCGTCACCGCAGACGTCAGCCCCCGTGAGGCGGCTCCGTTCTGTCCAGCCGTGTGCTCACAGACGCTCCTCATAGCCCTGTGTGCTCACCCACCTCTGCGGACGCTCAGCAGATGTTTGATAATCGGATGAACCCTCTACCACAAGGAGAGAAGGCGGTCCTGGGAGAGCACGGCCCGTCCTGGTGCTCACCCACCTCTGCGGACGCTCAGCAGGTGTTTGATAATCGGATGAACCCTCTACCACAAGCAGAGAAGGCGGTCCTGGGAGAGCACGGCCCGTCCTGGTGCAGACACACCTCTGTGGACGCTCAGCAGGTGTTTGATAATCGGATGAACCCTCTACTACAAGCAGAGAAGGCGGTCCTGGGAGAGCACGGCCCGTCCTGGGTGCAGACACACCTCTGCGGACGCTCAGCAGGTGTTTGATAATCGGATGAACCCTCTACCACAAGGAGAGAAGGCGGTCCTGGGAGAGCACGGCCCGTCCTGGTGCAGACACACCTCTGCGGACGCTCAGCAGATGTTTGATAATCGGATGAACCCTCTACCACAAGGAGAGAAGGCGGTCCTGGGAGAGCACGGCCCGTCCTGGTGCAGACTCACCCCGCCCCACCCAGCCCGCCAGGAGACTTCGTTTGCGGGCACAGGGCCGGCATGGGGACCTGGTGACCACTGCATCTGCATTTTCAGAACCGTGGCAGCGTGGTGTTTGCAAAGCCAGGACTTCCCTCAGACACCCCGCACCTGAGCCGCAACCAGCAGTCTCGCCTTCTGTCTCCCGTGCTCAGTTTGCGAAGCGGTGTTAAAAGTACACGACTTCCCACAGAAGGTTGGCTTCAGCGAACACTCGAGGGGGTTGTTCACAAGGAGCACGTGTGTGTCCCACGCGGCACGCTCCGCACGGCTGTGCGTGTGGCGAGGACACAAGAGGCTGGCACGCGTGTGAGTGGAGCCCGAGGGCACAGGTGGCGCCCCTGACGTGCTCTCAGCGTTGTGTCACCACAGCGGAGGGGGATGGTCTCTCCCTTCCCGCAGGACCTCACACTGCTTTTTTTTTTTTTTTTTTTTTTTTGTAATTTTCTGAAGCTGGAAACGGGGAGGCAGTCAGACAGACTTCTGCATGCGCCCGACCGGGATCCACCTGGCATGCCCACCAGGGGGCGATGCTCTGCCCCTCTGGGGCGTCGCTCTGTTGCAACCAGAGCCATTCTAGCACCTGAGGCAGAGGCCAAGGAGCCATCCTCAGCGCCCAGGCCATCTTTGCTCCAATGGAGCCTTGGCTGCGGGAGGGGAAGAGAGAGACAGAGAGGAAGGAGAGGGGGAGGGGTGGAGAAGCAGATGGGCGCTTCTCCTGTGTGCCCTGGCCGGGAATCGAACCCGGGACTCCCGCACGCCAGGCCGCCGCTCTACCACTGAGCCAACCGGCCAGGGTTACACTCCATTTTTTAAACCTTTTAAATCGCCTGTTAGCGTCTCCTTGCTCCTTCACAGAGTGACCGTCATCAGGGTGCCCCCTGCCCCCCGCCCCCCAGTGAACTGAACAAATGGAAGGGTAAGACTCGTACTCACTGGTGCACTCCGGAGTCCGGCGAGGGGGCCGTGGCTGGGATCTCAGAATTTGCTGGGCGGGTGGTGGTGAAGTGAACCTTCCCCGTGTACCCCGGGATGTTCGCGGAGCTGGAGGGGACAGGAGGGAGAGGGAGAGAGAGAGTGGAGATGGTGGTGTGTGAACTGGTCACGGCCCCACCCGCCCACACGGGGCAGAGGGGCGGATGCGGCCTCAGGGCTCTGTCTCCGTGGGGTCTGGCCACCGGGCTGCCCATCGGGACGGGTGCCGGCAGGGGGCACGTGGGGGGGGGGACAGCCATTCCCTCCAGGACCCAAGAGGCACAGCTCCAGTCCCTGGCTTTGCATTGTCTCAATTTCTACGTGTTTTTTGTACGTGGCCCGTGCGGAGCTGTCTCCTGACGACAGTACCAGGACTCTTCACAGGGCGGCAGGCCAGGTCCCACACACTCTGTGAGGCCGACGCCAGCGTTAGTGTCCTTAGACCCTTCCCTCCTGTCACCAGGGATGTGCTGCATGATGGGTGTCACATAATTTCTTGAAATTGCACAAATTTAAACAAGGACAACTCCACTTACTGCTCTGCTTGCCCTTCTATTTCCCACCAGCCAGACAGGGGAGAAGAGGAAAACGTACACTGTCCAGGACAGAGCGTGGCACTCAGGAGAGAGCGTGTGGCACTGAGGAGGGAGCGTGTGGCACTCAGGAGGGAGCGTGTGGCACTCAGGAGGGAGCGTGTGGCACTCAGGAGAGCGCGTGGCACTCAGGAGAGAGCGTGTGGCACTCAGGAGAGAGCGTGTGGCACTCAGGAGAGCGTGTGGCACTCAGGAGAGCGCGTGGCACTCAGGAGGGAGCGTGTGGCACTCAGGAAGGAGCGTGTGGCACTCAGGAGGGAGCGTGTGGCACTCAGGAAGGAGCGTGTGGCACGTAGTTCAGAGCAGGGCTCTGCCACCCGGAGAGCACACGGTGCCCAGCATGTCTGTTTCCTGGGGGAGAGGTGGGCTGGCACTCAGGAGAGAGCATAACACTCAGGAGGGAGCGTGTGGCACTGAGGAGGGAGCGCGTGGCACTCAGGAGGGAGCGTGTGGCACTCAGGAGAGAGCGTGTGGCACTCAGGAGAGAGCGTGTGGCACTCAGGAGAGAGCGTGTGGCACTCAGGAGGGAGCGTGTGGCACTCAGGAGAGAGCGTGTGGCACTCAGGAGGGAGCGTGTGGCACTCAGGAGGGAGCGTGTGGCACTCAGGAGAGAGCGTGTGGCACTCAGGAGGGAGCGTGTGGCACTGAGGAGAGAGCGTGTGGCACTCAGGAGGGAGCGTGTGGCACTCAGGAGGGAGCGTGTGGCACTCAGGAGAGAGCGTGTGGCACTCAGGAGGGAGCGTGTGGCACTCAGGAGGGAGCGTGTGGCACTCAGGAGGGAGCGTGTGGCACTGAGGAGAGAGCGTGTGGCACTCAGGAGGGAGCGTGTGGCACTCAGGAGGGAGCGTGTGGCACTCAGGAGAGAGCGTGTGGCACTCAGGAGGGAGCGTGTGGCACTCAGGAGAGAGCGTGTGGCACTCAGGAGGGAGCGTGTGGCACTGAGGAGGGAGCGTGTGGCACTCAGGAGGGAGCGTGTGGCACTCAGGAGGGAGAGTGTGGCACTCAGGAGGGAGAGTGTGGCACTCAGGAGGGAGCGTGTGGCACTCAGGAGGGAGCGTGTGGCACTCAGGAGGGAGCGCGTGGCACTCAGGAGGGAGCGTGTGGCACTCAGGAGGGAGCGTGTGGCACTGAGGAGAGAGCGTGTGGCACTCAGGAGAGAGCCTGTGGCACTCAGGAGAGAGCATAACACTCAGGAGGGAGCGTGTGGCACTGAGGAGAGAGCGTGTGGCACTCAGGAGAGAGCGTGTGGCACTCAGGAGAGAGCGTGTGGCACTCAAGAGAGAGCGTGTGGCACTGAGGAGAGAGCGTGTGGCACTCAGGAGGGAGCGTGTGGCACTCAGGAGGGAGCGTGTGGCACTCAGGAGAGAGAGTGTGGCACTCAGGAGAGAGCATGTGGCACTCAGGAGGGAGCGTGTGGCACTCAGGAGGGAGCGCGTGGCACTCAGGAGAGAGCGTGTGGCACTCAGGAGGGAGCGCGTGGCACTCAGGAGAGAGAGTGTGGCACTCAGGAGGGAGCGTGTGGCACTCAGGAGAGAGAGTGTGGCACTCAGGAGAGAGAGTGTGGCACTCAGGAGAGAGCGTGTGGCACTCAGGAGGGAGCGTGTGGCACTCAGGAGAGAGAGTGTGGCACTCAGGAGAGAGCGTGTGGCACTCAGGAGAGAGCGTGTGGCACTCAGGAGAGAGCGTGTGGCACTCAGGAGGGAGCGCGTGGCACTCAGGAGAGCATGTGACACTCAGGAGAGAGCATAACACTCAGGAGGGAGCGTGTGGCACTGAGGAGAGAGAGTGTGGCACTCAGGAGAGAGCGTGTGGCACTCAGGAGAGAGCGTGTGGCACTCAGGAGAGCATGTGACACTCAGGAGAGAGCATGTGGCACTCAGGAGAGAGCGCGTGGCACTGAGGAGAGAGCGCGTGGCACTCAGGAGGGAGCGCGTGGCACTCAGGAGAGAGCGTGTGGCACTCAGGAAGGAGCGTGTGGCACTCAGGAGGGAGCGTGTGGCACTCAGGAGAGCGTGTGACACTCAGGAGAGAGCGTGTGGCACTCAGGAGAGAGCGTGTGGCACTCAGGAGAGCGTGTGGCACTCAGGAGAGAGCGTGTGGCACTCAGGAGGGAGCGTGTGGCACTCAGGAGGGAGCGTGTGGCACTCAGGAGAGCGTGTGGCACTCAGGAGAGAGCGTGTGGCACTCAGGAGGGAGCGTGTGGCACTCAGGAGGGAGCGTGTGGCACTCAGGAAGGAGCGTGTGGCACTCAGGAGAGCGTGTGACACTCAGGAGAGCGCGTGTGGCACTCAGGAGGGAGCGTGTGGCACTCAGGAGGGAGCGTGTGGCACTCAGGAGAGCGCGTGTGGCACTCAGGAGGGAGCGTGTGGCACTCAGGAGAGCGTGTGGCACTCAGGAGGGAGCGTGTGGCACTCAGGAGAGAGCCTGTGGCACTCAGGAGAGCGTGTGGCACTCAGGAGAGCGCGTGTGGCACTCAGGAAGGAGCGTGTGGCACTGAGGAGGGAGCGTGTGGCACTCAGGAAGGAGCGTGTGGCACGTAGTTCAGAGCAGGGCTCTGCCACCCGGAGAGCACACGGTGCCCGGCACGTCTGTTTCCTGGGGGAGAGGTGGGCTGACACTCTAAGACGGGCCCTGTGCCCGCTCAGTCCTCAGTGCCGCTCTGCACTGGTGGCCTTGACCTCAAGGAGCTGGGATTCTACTCCGAGGAGCAAGAACACGCCGCACGCCGGCACGAGGCTCACTCTGATCTGCTCTCGGCCCTCAGCACCTGTTGGTGCCGGGCTCAGCCTCGGGGCCCCACTGTGCAGGGACGAGCATGCCAGCCGTGCCCACACACCTGGAGCACAGGGGGGCCGGGGACAGCCTCCCACTGCCCTCGCCCTGTGGTCATGGTCCAGGCTTCCCAGCCCTGGCCCTTTCTCCGGGAGCATGGCGTCCCCAGGGGTGGCTCCCCATCCTCATTGAGCTACCTGAGGGCGTAAGAGCACCCCCTCCAGGGCATGGATGGAATGGGGCGAGGCTCCCCGTGGGAGTGTCTGCTGGGGGTGACGGGGGCCCATGCCGCACCCGTGCTGTTTCCTGTGCTCTCTGGGCTGGGACCAGGGGGCTGGGGGGGCAGTGCGGGCACCGGAGAGCCCTCGGGGGTCTCTTCCCGGTGGGCGTCCCTGACTCTGTGTGTGGAGACTTCCTGCCATGCAGGAGCACAGGGGACCCGATGCTGACAGAGGGAGGGAGGGGCCACCTGCCACAGGGAAGTGACACCCCCGAGCTCTCAGGAGCCCCTGGTCGGAGAGGGACGCACTGAAGGCGAGAGCAGCCAGCAGGCTTTGCGTCTGGGTGCCCCCAGGGGCTCAGTGGAAATGCGAGATTCTGAAGAAGCCAGACACTGATATGGAGACGGGCGGGAGGGAGTGCAGAGCGGAGCCGGGGCAGGACGCTGCTCAGAGGCCGAGCCCGTGGTCTCCACGTGCAGCGAACACTCGACGCTCCAGGGTTTCTCAAAGGCTCCGGGCCTGACCGCCTCCCGGCTGCTCTGTGCCGACCGCTAAGGTGCAGGGTGGGGGGCGGCTCTCGGAAGCCCCCCGAGGACTGGGGGGTGCAGACACGTCTGGGAGCCGCGGTCTCAGGGCTGTGTGTCCAGGTGTGCAGGGGGTGCCCGGCCGGGGACCCAGTGCTGCCCAGTTCTGGGACGGGTCCCTCAGGGTTTCTCGGCCTTTTCTTGAAGGAGGACAGGTGAATGTCGGGGAGAAAACAGAAGGGGAAGTATTTTCATGCACACGCCTCTCCCTACACGCTCATCAAAGCGTCCGTGTGTCTCGGTGGAAACCCCCGCCTCCGGGTGGCCGGTTTTCCCCACCGCCCGGAGCACCTGCGGGGCCGACGCCTCTGAGGTCACTGCCTCGTGAGGGCAGCCGAGAGGTCAGACGGTGCGAGCCACAGGTCCACTCCGGGCGGGGCTGGGTGCGAGGCCTCACGGCCTAGGGCCCTTGCCATGCACGACCCAGACAGCAAGTGGTGACAGCCACCGCACTGCAGTGAGACGTCACGTCACGCTCCGTCACCGCCGATAGGGACACAGCCCGCCCCACGAGGCTGAGGCCACAGCAGCTGCTCAGGCCGGAGAGACGGACTCGGCTGCACAATGACCTGGACCGTCCTGGAAAGTGAAAGTCCTCAACCTCCCGGCTTCTCAATCTCACTCCCTTCTCAATGTCCCTCCTGAGGGACATCACAGGGGGACGTGTTCTCCACGCTGCGTGTGCCACGCTGACCTGGTGCCCACAGGTTCTGGGGGACACTCCAGATGGCTCGTGGGCAACCTTGTTTAACAGACGGAGGAAACAGTTATTAAAGACGCCGAACTTTCCACACAGACTTCCAGATGAGCCGCGTGCTCAGAGCCCCCCCCCCCCAAGGGAAGCGGAGAATGAAGGTCCGTCTTCGTTTCTTCTGTCTCCCTCCCATGTCCAGCCCCCCAGATGCCGCTGGGGCCCTGGTTCCCAGGCGATGCCTGGGTCTTCACACTCCTGTGCAACTGAGTAAATTACTGCCTCCGTTCACAACCAGCTGGTTTTGTTCAGCAGAGCAGTCAGGTGGAAGTTGGAGCGCTCCGGGCTCCGAGGAGGCGGGTGGCTGAGGGGAGAGCACCGTGTGCACAGCAGCTGGGGGGGGCGAGGAAGCAGAGTCCGTGCCCGGGGACGCCGGCCGTGCTCGGGCGGGCGGGCGCTCTCGTGGGGCGAGACTCCGAGGGGAGCCTCTCACACGTGACGTGAAGGGACTGCCTAATTCTCGGGGCACGCCGGGCCACCGCCCGTCCTGGTAGCACACCCGTTGTTCGGATGGAGCACCGAGGCTTTAGAGAAAGTCCACGTCACGTGCCCAGAGCGAAGTCAGCCGGCAGGTAAGAACTGGTCCCACATCAGGGGCCTGGACGGGAAAGAGTGTCCACCTCGCTGGGAAACGCCCGTGTCCTGCCACGCAGGACTTCCGGCCAAGCCAGAGAGCTCCGCTAAGTCAAGGGGACAGTGGTCATTCAGGGTGTGCGTGCACGGTCAAGTCGAGGCAGCTGTCCTTGGTGGAGAGCTGCTCGGTGCTGGGCACAGGTCCAGGGAGAAGTCAGCCTGGCTCCTCACACCCCTACACGACGAGTGAACATCGCCGACCACATCCAGAAGTTCGGGCAGCTCGATCGAGGCAGAAGCCGCCGGGCAGAGGAGGGAGCACAGGACACGGACGAGGCGGGGTCTGCGCCCGCACGCCGGCCTCCACCCCCGGCTGCCCGGCCAGCCACGTGGCCTCAGCAGGAGGCTGAGCTCCGAGCCCCACTCTGCCGGTGGCTGGGTGGCAGCTGCCCTGGCCAGGGGGTGACGGCACCGGGTACAGAACCAGCACAGCGAGGCTGGGAGGTGGGGAGAGGGAGGGCGGGGGCGCACGGGGGGCCCAGGCCGGGGGCTGAGGGAACGCTGAGCGGGGGGCGCGGGGGGAGGGAAGACAGAGGAGGGCGTGTGGCTTTCGACGCGTCTCCTTGTGTTGTTCAGTGAGAAATGCTAACGGGGCCGGGACCATCTCAGCCGCTGGACGGTGAGTCTCTGGACAGTCGATGCTGCAGCCTCAGGGTCTGACGGGGTTGTGGTTTATGGTTATCAGCGCGGGCCAGCGGACATGCTTCTCCTCCCTCTGTCCTGAGGACCCGCACCTGAGTGCAGGCACCACCTCTCCAGCGGCTGAGGGCACGTCCCCATGTCCCCACGTCCCCACGTCCCCATGTCCCCACGTCCCCACGTTCCCACGTCCCCATGGACTCTGTCCTGGGCGCCGGGACGCTGCTCCCTCCGCCACTCGTGGGATGCGTGGTCTGAGCCCTTGGCTCCTGCCCCCACCTGGGCCACCACATCTGCAGAGGGGGGTGCAGCCTGTCCCCGCGCTCTGACCTCAGCTCGCGACCTGAGAGCCAGAGGAGGGGGGAGAGTGGAGGGGGCGGCGTCCAGAGCCTCGGGCTTTAACCTGGGCGCTGGGAAGACACATCCGAAAGGCACCACACACCCGACTGTCGGGAAGCCTCTCCTCCCTCCTCAGTCCTCGGCCACCCTCTGCCCGTGCCGTCAGGGACGGCCTGCTCTCTGTAAGCGCTCCGCCACGAGGTGCCTCAGGTGAGGCGCGGCCGACGTGGACCCGTGTGGAGTCCCGGAGGGGCAGGTCGGGGCACCGGGAAGCAGCAGGCGGCTCGGGGCAGCACCCCTCCACCTGTCACTGGTGCCCTCTCCTCCCCTGAGCCTCAGCACCCTGGTGCGAAAGCAGGGCTGGACTGGGCGACACGCACACCTCACACTCCGCATGGCCAGCAGTGACTGCATCTCAAAGGCCACCGGTCCCGGGTGGGCGGGCCCCGTGCCTCGGCGCGGGCGGGTGGGGCTACCTCCTTCTGCCACCAGCGTCCAACGTCACACAGGTCTGAGCACACGCTATTCCACTGAGCTGCTCTGTCCGTGACTCGTGGACGCAAAGCGTTTGGAAACTACAGCGCCCTGTAAACCAATTCCTATAAGGAGACCAAGTTTCTCTCTTTTACTAGATAGAAACAGACTGACAGATACAGAGGACAGACTGACAGCCCCGGGTGGGAATGGTGAAGGGTTTCAGCAGCACAGACACGGACAGCCCTGTGGGGTCCCCAGAGGGAAAGGGGGTGCGGGAGGTGGAGGAGGGAGGAGGCGACGGATGGTGATGGAGGGGGATTTCTCTCGGCGTGGTGAGCACGCAGCCCAGGACACGGGTGACGCTGTACAGGAGTCTACACCTGGAACCCGCACAACTTTGTTAACCAGCGTCCCTCCAATATATTCAATACAGACTTTTTTCAAAAAAAAGAAAGCAAGTTTCTCTTCAGCCGTGTTCAGTCAAACTAAGAAGGAAAGGATACAAAGTTAGACTTGGAGAGAGGGGCCTATGTTGGTCTCATGTTAATTTTTTACTTGACAGAGATTCTAACTGAGTGTGACGGTGTGTGATTTTCCAACAATTCCTGAACAGGGCCCTGCTCGTGTAAACAGCACGCACTTGTTGAAGGGACACAAGCTGTTTACCCTGAGCTTCGCCAATCCCTGCGAACCCGTGGATATTGGATCCTGCTGATTCCTACATGAGTCTGAGGTGAGACGTCAGAAGTGAGGAGCCTTACTGGAAACTGCAGTAACACTTTCGATTTCTTTGACTTTAAATGCTTCTTTTCATAACTGGCACACTTACAGAATTAGAAACTATTTTAATTTTAACGAGAAAACTGATGCAACAATTCTGTTTTTATTTTTTTAAGAGGTCTGTTCTGCAGAAACGCACACACGACTGTGCCCAGCTGTGTGCAGAGGTTGTGTGTTGCTGGATGTTTCCAACGGTTTTAGCCTAAACAGAAAAGGGCAAAGGGAGAGGCCACAAGCACGTATTTCAGATCAACAAGAGCAGCAGTGCGGGCCGATGCAGGCAGAGCCCAGGAGGGTTTGCACGAGGAGACCAGGCCATGGGTGTTTGTGAGGAAGGGGAACGGCCAGTCCACAGAAGGAGGGCGCTGCTATCGGTGCAGATAATGACACAGTGTTTCTAACTTCCACTCCCTCAGTCCGTAGTCTGGAGTCATTGTATCTGCTTTCCTGGTCTCTTCGGGAAACAAGGTTGCCGTGGGCCCAGTCCAGACACTCTTCTGTTCTCCTTTAACATCACAGGTTCCAGAAGTAAGATGAGGGAGGCCGCTCCTCTGCATCGGCAGCTCCGGCTTCCTTTAAAAGTGGCTCCTTTTATTTATTTATATTTTTACAACAGGAAAAATGTTTAATGGGTACTTCGCTCGTGGATACTGTAATGCAGCCTCGTGGTGGAGAATCGTGGGGCCACTAGAGAGCCTGTAACAGCCCTACACCATGTCAGGGAAGCTGCCCGTGGCCTAGTTCCCATCCAACACGCCCCCCCCTCACACACACGTGTGCACACACGACAGTATACATGCAGTTATCCATCACGGACATTCATGCTTGTTTAGGAAAAGTCTGGAAAAGATATTAAACATTTAGGATTGAAAATGTATAAAAATATTGGATTAAAAGTAAAAGATATTTTACTTTTAATAGATTAAAACCACTTGAATTATTTTTTACAATGAAGACGCTTGGAGGAAAGAAAGAGCAGACGTCTGCTGAGCCCGCAGTGCTGGTGTGGAGGGTGGCCATGTCCACGGAGGACAGCACGGCTTGTCTGTGAACCTGCACCACGCTTCCAGAGACGACCCAGCGACGCCTGGGGAACAGTTAGGTATTTGATGCCACATCCATTTCAAGGAGCCCCCGTAAGTAATTCCAAATCCTAGAAAGATTCATATGAGCAGTGTTTGTCATAACACGAAGTGGAGAGCATTTACAGACGGAGCCTAAATAAACTCGCCAGTGACAGTTCACCGACACAAACAGACGTTGTGACGAGACCAGAGCCACACAGACCCATGACGATGTTGGAATGTGACGGCGGTAAGAATGTCACATGTAGAATGGTCACAGCTATACAAGCATACGAAAACAACACTACAAATGCCCATGACAGATGGGAGTATACCCAAGTCTTAATAATGGCTGTGTTTCTGTGTGACAGTGTGGTCATAGTTTTGTTGTTACTAGTTTTCCTGTATTTTTTTCTGTAGTGATCAGATTGAGTTCTACAATATTTTTTTCTAATTTTATTAAATTTACAATAATTTTCTAAAAACTATTTTCTAAACTATAAGTATGATCACCACCAATTTAAAAAATATTGGTCATGTCAGGTGACCTGGTGACCAGAAAACAAAATTTATTAGGGAACTTTAAACACCTTCTCCCGTGAGGGACATCCGTGGTCCCGCACTTGTCAGCAACCGCGATCTTCTGCAGGGTGGCTTCTACCACGGGCGGGGACAGGGCGGCTCACCCACCGTGACTGAGCACCGTGAGTAATAAGAACCCTATAGATAACACCATAAAGATATCGCTCTTTAAGAAAGTTCCGGATGGGCCTGACCTGTGGTGGCGCAGTGGCTAAAGCCTCGACCTGAAATGCTGAGGTCGCCGGTTCAAAACCCTGGGCTTGCCTGGTCAAGGCACATATGGGAGTTGATGCTTCCTGCTCCTCTCTTCCCTATTCTCTCTCTCTCTCTCTCACTCTCTCTCCTCTCTAAAAATTAATCAAAAAAAAAAAAAAAAAAAAAAAGAATTAAGAAAGTTCCGGATGAGACAGCAGAGAAGAGTCATGTCCGCGTTTGAGCAGCATGGTCCCGTCCCCTACGGCACCAGGTCACAAGGGTACCTGTCCTGGGTGTCGGACTTTTATGCAAATGATATCACGTTGTTTTGCTTTTTTAGCTCAGTGTGGTATTGTGGAAAGGACATAAATATTTTGTTTAGAGGTCATGTTTGTAGTGAAATCATAAAGCAAAGCCAAGCCAGCCGAGGGTAAGCTCGGAGTCTGGCGGTGAGACTCCTGTGGGGAAGGGGACCCCACGGTGAGGCGAGGGGCAACAGCGGCTTACAGACAGCACTAAAATACTGTTTCTTTAGCAAGGCAGGGGGTACGCGGCGTTTATTTGTTATTTCACTTTGTATGGCACATATGACACTACGTGTCTTTGCAGCTATCCATACTTCATAATAAAATTGGGAAGCGTTTGTTCCTTTGTGTGCAAAGGTTAAGATTACGTTAAAAATCGAGAAAAGAAACTGCAACCTCGGAGGCCCTCTAGTGCCCGAATTGGGTAAGTGCAGTTAATGTCCTCAATTTTTTTTTTTTTTTGCTCAGGAGGCTCTTGTCTCTCACCCAGCCAGGGAAACAAAAGAAAAATAAACAAACGAGACTGTATCAGACTAAAACATTTTTTGCACAGCACAGGAAACCATTGACAAAACAAAAAGACAACCTCTTCAATGGGAGAACATATTCGTCAAAGATGACACGCCTGACCAGGGGTTCCAAAATGTATGAAGAAATCACAGAACCCAACACCAAAATAACCAAACAAGCCAACTAAAAAATGAGCAGAGGACTCGAATAGAGATTTCTCTAAACTGGACACATAAATGGCCAGTAGGCACATGAAGAGATGTTCAAAGTCACTAGTCATCAGAGAAATGCAAATTAAGATCACAATGAGCTATCACCTCCCTGCTGTCCATCAACAAACCAACAAACAGCAAGTGCTGGGAAGGGTGTGGAGAAAGGGAGCCTCCTGCCCTGCCGGTGGGAATGCAGACGGTGCAGCCACTGGGGACAGCAGTGGGCAGTCTCCTCAGAACATTAGAAATGGAGCTGCCTTCTGACCCAGCCATCCCACCTCTCGGACTATATCCAGAGAAGCCCGAAACACTAATTAGAAAGAATAAATATGCGCACCTCTATGTTCACTGCAGCATTATTTAGAAGAGCCAAGATTTAGAAGCAGCCCAAGTGCTCACCAGCAGATGAGCGGATAAAAAAGCTGTGGTCCATCTACCCAGTGGACTATTACTCAGCCATAGAAAAGGAAGTCTTACCCTTTACAACAGAAGGGCTGGACCTGGAGAGCATCATGCTGAGTAAAAGAAGCCAGTCAGAGGAAGACAAGTCCCATATGATTTCCATTTATATGTGGAATCTAATGAACAGAATAAACACACAGAACAGAAACAGACTGGGAGAGACAGAGAACAGACCGGTGGTTGCCGGGGGGTGGGGCGGGGGTCTGGGTGGAACAGCTGAAGGGTGGAAGAAGCACAAACTGGCAATTCCAACACAGTCACGGAGGGGGTGGGGTGGGGTGGGGTAAGTGCAGGGAACACAGTCACGGAGGGGGTGGGGTGGGGTAAGTGCAGGGAACACAGTCACGGAGGGGGTGGGGTAAGTGCAGGGAACACAGTCACGGAGGGGGTGGGGTAAGTGCAGGGAACACAGTCACGGAGGGGGTGGGGTGGGGTAAGTGCAGGGAACACAGTCACGGAGGGGGTGGGTGGGGTGAGTGCAGGGAACACAGTCACGGAGGGGGTGGGGCGGGGTGGGGTAAGTGCAGGGAACACAGTCACGGAGGGGGTGGGGTGGGTGGGGTAAGTGCAGGGAACACAGTCACGGAGGGGGTGGGGTGGGGTAAGTGCAGGGAACACAGTCACGGAGGGGGTGGGTGGGGTAAGTGCAGGGAACACAGTCACGGAGGGGGTGGGGTGGGGTAAGTGCAGGGGACACAGTCACGGAGGGGGTGGGTGGGGTAAGTGCAGGGAACACAGTCACGGAGGGGGTGGGTGGGGTAAGTGCAGGGAACACAGTCACGGAGGGGGTGGGGTAAGTGCAGGGAACACAGTCACGGAGGGGGTGGGTGGGGTAAGTGCAGGGAACACAGTCACGGAGGGGGTGGGGTGGGGTGGGGTAAGTGCAGGGAACACAGTCACGGAGGGGGTGGGGTAAGTGCAGGGAACACAGTCACGGAGGGGGTGGGGTGGGGTAAGTGCAGGGAACACAGTCACGGAGGGGGTGGGTGGGGTAAGTGCAGGGAACACAGTCACGGAGGGGGTGGGGTGGGGTAAGTGCAGGGAACACAGTCACGGAGGGGGTGGGGTAAGTGCAGGGAACACAGTCACGGAGGGGGTGGGGTAAGTGCAGGGAACACAGTCACGGAGGGGGTGGGGTAAGTGCAGGGAACACAGTCACGGAGGGGGTGGGGTAAGTGCAGGGAACACAGTCACGGAGGGGGTGGGGTAAGTGCAGGGGACACAGTCACGGAGGGGGTGGGTGGGGTAAGTGCAGGGAACACAGTCACGGAGGGGGTGGGTGGGGTAAGTGCAGGGAACACAGTCATGGAGGGGGTGGGGTGGGGTGGGGTAAGTGCAGGGAACACAGTCACGGAGGGGGTGGGGTAAGTGCAGGGAACACAGTCACGGAGGGGGTGGGTGGGGTAAGTGCAGGGAACACAGTCACGGAGGGGGTGGGTGGGGTAAGTGCAGGGAACACAGTCACGGAGGGGGTGGGGTGGGGTAAGTGCAGGGAACACAGTCACGGAGGGGGTGGGTGGGGTAAGTGCAGGGAACACAGTCACGGAGGGGGTGGGGTAAGTGCAGGGAACACAGTCACGGAGGGGGTGGGTGGGGTAAGTGCAGGGAACACAGTCACGGAGGGGGTGGGGTGGGGTAAGTGCAGGGAACACAGTCACGGAGGGGGTGGGTGGGGTAAGTGCAGGGAACACAGTCACGGAGGGGGTGGGGTGGGGTAAGTGCAGGGAACACAGTCACGGAGGGGGTGGGGTAAGTGCAGGGAACACAGTCACGGAGGGGGTGGGGTAAGTGCAGGGAACACAGTCACGGAGGGGGTGGGGTAAGTGCAGGGGACACAGTCACGGAGGGGGTGGGTGGGGTAAGTGCAGGGAACACAGTCACGGAGGGGGTGGGTGGGGTAAGTGCAGGGAACACAGTCATGGAGGGGGTGGGTGGGGTAAGTGCAGGGAACACAGTCACGGAGGGGGTGGGGTGGGGTAAGTGCAGGGAACACAGTCACGGAGGGGGTGGGTGGGGTGAGTGCAGGGAACACAGTCACGGAGGGGGTGGGTGGGGTGAGTGCAGGGAACACAGTCACGGAGGGGGTGGGGCGGGGTAAGTGCAGGGAACACAGTCACGGAGGGGGTGGGGTAAGTGCAGGGAACACAGTCACGGAGGGGGTGGGGTAAGTGCAGGGAACACAGTCACGGAGGGGGTGGGTGGGGTGAGTGCAGGGAACACAGTCACGGAGGGGGTGGGGTGGGGTAAGTGCAGGGAACACAGTCACGGAGGGGGTGGGGTAAGTGCAGGGAACACAGTCACGGAGGGGGTGGGGTAAGTGCAGGGAACACAGTCACGGAGGGGGTGGGGTAAGTGCAGGGAACACAGTCACGGAGGGGGTGGGGTAAGTGCAGGGAACACAGTCACGGAGGGGGTGGGGTAAGTGCAGGGAACACAGTCACGGAGGGGGTGGGGTGGGGTAAGTGCAGGGAACACAGTCACGGAGGGGGTGGCGTGGGGTAAGTGCAGGGAACACAGTCACGGAGGGGGTGGGGTGGGGTAAGTGCAGGGGACACAGTCACGGAGGGGGTGGGTGGGGTAAGTGCAGGGAACACAGTCACGGAGGGGGTGGGGTGGGGTAAGTGCAGGGAACACAGTCACGGAGGGGGTGGGTGGGGTAAGTGCAGGGAACACAGTCACGGAGGGGGTGGGGTAAGTGCAGGGAACACAGTCACGGAGGGGGTGGGTGGGGTAAGTGCAGGGAACACAGTCACGGAGGGGGTGGGGCAGGGTGGGGTAAGTGCAGGGAACACAGTCACGGAGGGGGTGGGGTAAGTGCAGGGAACACAGTCACGGAGGGGGTGGGTGGGGTGAGTGCAGGGAACACAGTCACGGAGGGGGTGGGGTGGGGTAAGTGCAGGGAACACAGTCACGGAGGGGGTGGGGTAAGTGCAGGGAACACAGTCACGGAGGGGGTGGGGTAAGTGCAGGGAACACAGTCACGGAGGGGGTGGGGTAAGTGCAGGGAACACAGTCACGGAGGGGGTGGGGTAAGTGCAGGGAACACAGTCACGGAGGGGGTGGGGTAAGTGCAGGGAACACAGTCACGGAGGGGGTGGCGTGGGGTAAGTGCAGGGAACACAGTCACGGAGGGGGTGGCGTGGGGTAAGTGCAGGGAACACAGTCACGGAGGGGGTGGGGTGGGGTAAGTGCAGGGAACACAGTCACGGAGGGGGTGGGTGGGGTAAGTGCAGGGAACACAGTCACGGAGGGGGTGGGTGGGGTAAGTGCAGGGAACACAGTCACGGAGGGGGTGGGTGGGGTAAGTGCAGGGAACACAGTCACGGAGGGGGTGGGGTAAGTGCAGGGAACACAGTCACGGAGGGGGTGGGTGGGGTAAGTGCAGGGAACACAGTCACGGAGGGGGTGGCGTGGGGTAAGTGCAGGGAACACAGTCACGGAGGGGGTGGGGTGGGGTAAGTACAGGGAACACAGTCACCAGTGTGCTGATAACTGTGTATGGGCCAGATGGGCACTCGCAGCATCCAAGGGGCCTGACCACTAAGCTGGACACACAAAACCAGTACACAACAATAACAATATGATACAGAATTAACAACAAAAGGAAACAGAATGTTATGTTCTCAAATTTGTTCAAATTAAATGGTAAATTTCACATCAAATTAAAAAACAAATGTGCAGGAGGGTTCTTCAGTCTCCTTGAAGAATGACCCGAAAGAATGTTTCCATTTTTGGTAGCAAGAATGTTTCATAAAACTATTCAAGATTCAAAGGTACATTTAATGGGAGAGAAACTTACTACATTTTTATGCCTGTCCAATATTTTTGAATTGGTTTATCACTCATTTCCTTCCTTTGAAATTTTTAGAATTACCTCATTTCACAGCAATCATTTCCTTCCAGAATTTAGTGGAAGACTCACGGCAGCGGACCCGTCCTCAGGACCCGGCTCAAGGTCGCAGCAGCCGGGCCTCGTGGAGGGCACGGTCCCCGCGCCACCGAGAGCTTCGAGGACACGGGGCTGACGCGTCAGGGGCCTCCCTCACCCTGCGTTCCAGGGCCGTTATTCATGTACGGGGCTTAGCAGCCCTCCAGATTCTTAAGTGAGACGCGGGCAAAGTACTTGTCTTTTTACGTTTCTATTCGCACAGTTCTGAACACATTTCACATGTGCTTTTTCTTCTGTCCTTTTTGGTTGAATTAGACATCTAAGTGAGGTAAGTTGTATAATTCTATTTTAAAACCCACTTTAGCTTTAAAACATTTTATCCTTCGGCCAAGTTATGCAGTCAGAATAGACGCCGCGGAGAAATGCACAGTTATCGTAGGAGTCAGTGCTGCATCGAACCAGCAGGGAAGGTCTTCTCTGAAGACAATGAATGTGAAATCTAACTTGTTCCTCTCCTGGGCACAAGTTATGTTTTTATAAACTAGAAAACAATTAACATTTAAAATACCATTGTGAGCCGCACCGTGGCTCTGCCCGCGATCGTGCGCAGGCTTGTCAGTCGTTACAGAAACGGACGGTCTGACTCCATGGCGTGTCCCTGCTCTGCGGACTCACGGAGAGAGCACAGGACTCCGCGTACAACAGAGAGAGCCCTGGGAGTCACTCCTGAGCTCAGTGTCCCCACTGGTGAAAGCAAATACGGGGCGTAATCAAGCTGCCTGGGTTAGCCTGAGCCCCAAACTGTCACCTGCTTTGTGACAAACTCCAGTTCGCTCAGACAACAGGAACCTCACTCCTGTTCAGTGGCGGCCGTGTCTTATTCCTTCGTAGTGACATCCATCACCACGTCCCACCCTTCACCACACAGTGAGGGGGTGGTCACGGGGGGGGGGGACTCACCGACTTATGTTTGTGTGGAGAGTTTTAGAGCTCCGGGGCTTGGCCAGGGACATGATGTCCCCAGAGGGGTTGTCAATGTCATCGGCGTCTGTGGACTGCACATGGCCACTGTCAGGGTGAACAGAAGGGACAGCATAGGTTTCTTTATAAGAAATGCAGAAGAAATGGATAAACACTGTCATAACTTCCAAAAAATCTTTTTTGCCAAAATATACCAAAAAAAATTAAAACAAACAAACAAACATGATTATGGAACAATTTTCCTAAAAAAAAGAACAAAGAGGGGCGTTTTTCCCTTTTTCAGAGCAGGGCTGTCGGCTCTGGGGACCTGGGTCTGCCCCAGTGAGAGCAGTGACCCCCGAGTTTGTGCGCAGAGACCGGCTGCTTCTACAGGGACAGCGTCCCGACTGTCACTGGACAGGTCACTGGACAGGGAGAGGCGCCTGGGCAGCAGGGACTGCTCTCTGCCAGCGCTAAGAGGGTTCCCGTAGAGACGGACACCGGGCAGGGGTCTGGGGTCCTGGGAAGCCAGCAAGGTGCCTTCCGGGGCCTGAGAGGAGGCTGAGTCCACCGCAGTCAGAGCCCCTGGGGTGCCACTGGGGCCACCGGCAGGATGGTCAGTCACCTCCCCCCCCTCCCCCACAGAGCGGGAGGGCAGCGGTCCTGGGGGCGGGCAGCAGTGACCAGCTCGGCCTCTCGGGGTTCCAAGGTGCTGTGATCTCCACGGCTACGTCCCCGACCCCAAGCCCCCAGGTCCCAGGCGATGGTGTTGGGCGGCGAAGGCGCTCAGGGCATGAGGGCGGAGCCCTCCTCATGGGAGCAGTGCTCTCCCAGGCGAGACCCGAGTGCTGCCTGGACCCTGCCGCCACGTGAGGCCCGGCGAGCGGTCAGTCTGTGGCCCAGACGAGGGCCGTGGCCGTCCCCACGGGCGCCCGGGCTCCCGACTGCGGCACAAACGTCTGCTGTCACAGTCGCCCCGTCAGAGGCCGACCCAGGGCAGCCCTCCAGCTGGAGCGCGGAGCCCCAGGGGGTGGGCGAGGCGACCCCTGCCCCCCCAGCCCTCCAGCTGGAGCGCGGAGCCCCAGGGGGTGGGCGAGGCGACCCCTGCCCCCCCCCCCCCAGCCAGGTAAAGTCCAGATGGAAGCGGTCACGTTCCCAGCCCGCGTGGCGGTGGGCAGGCCACACCTCCCACGTCAAGTGCGAACGTCCTTCCGGTGGACAACGCCCTGTGTCAGCCGCGTCCAAGAGTCAGCAACGCGGGGAAACATAGGAGCTCCGCCCTCCTCTCTCTGTGAGAGTCTGTGCCAAACCTGTGATGAAGGTCCTCACATCTAAACACGAAAGGCACTGCGCTCAGAAAACGTTAGAATCTGCTAGAATGCATTAAGTTGTCACGAAAACTGAGTTACAAACAATCCAGAGGTAAACCTAATAATTTTTAAAACATGAAGAAACATTACTTACGTGTAGAGAGGGATGTATTTGCTTCTAGAACTTGGACTCACACTTAGAAAAAGAGGAAATATGGTCAATTGAGTGACATTAATGTAATAAACATCGAATTATTACAGTGTTTCTCTTATTCAAATAAAAACAAAGTCTTCAGAGCCATCTCATAGGAATTGGCCTCCAAAGTTTCTAGTTTTAAGCAAAAATCATTTAAAGATTTGTTTTAAGTGAAAATCAGAAGCAGAACGCAGTGACTTCACGCCCTTGTGACCACGTCTGAGCCGACGCGCTCGACCTCACGCTCAGGCAGACGACCCTTCGGGGACGCTCCCTGCTGGACACCCCCGAGTGACCAGACCTGGACGCCAGTCGTTGTGAGAACAGAAATACAGAGACTTCTCTTAGACTAAGTGAAAAAAATGACATGTGTAGAAAGATTTGTAATAAAGTCGGGGTTTTTAGCATTTCTGGAACCCAGAAGAACTATTGACACAAAGACTGATTTAAAGAATGATGAGCAATTCCTCGAAGTTCACAAGCTTTGCCAACACTCGAGTTCCTCGTATCCTTCTAGCGCTCGCCTGGTTTGCGAATTGTGGTGGGGACCGAGCAGTGTCGAGTTTCAGGGGGGTACGCGATGGCACAAGGAAGCCGCAGCCCGGGACTGGGGTGGCCTCGGCCTCCGGAATGCTCTCTGGCCACAGGCCACAGGCCACAGGCCACAGGTCACAGGCCACAGCCCCCAGCCCTGATGGTCAACATGCAGCAGCGGGACATCTAGTGATGAGAGCGTCAAGAGATAAAACTTACAAATTCACTGGCTTGACTGGTGCCGAGAAAGATCTTGTTTGAAATCTGTCCCAGAGCCCGCCGACCACCTGAAATTGTAGAACAAAGAGGAGATATTGAAAGAACGGGTCACTGTGATCTCTAGTTTATATGCTCCAATCGCTGTAATTTCCAGTATATCAGCTCCAGTGGGCTCAGCCGTGCCCCCGGCACTGAGGCAAGCCCAAGGCTCCCCACGAAAGCGCTCTCCAAGCATCCTCAGCTCACTGGGTGTGCGCAGGGGTCAGCCCTGGTCTCGGACCTGACGTCAGTGTGGTCAGTCCTGGTCTCAGCCTGGTCTCAGACCTGACGTCAGTGTGGTCAGTCCTGGTCTCAGCCCTGGTCTCAGACCTGACGTCAGTGCGGTCAGTCCTGGTCTCAGACCTGACGTCAGTGTGGTCAGTCCTGGTCTCGGCCCGGTCTCAGCCCTGACGTCAGTGCGGTCAGTCCTGGTCTCAGACCTGACGTCAGTGCGGTCAGTCCTGGTCTCAGCCCTGACGTCAGTGCGGTCAGTCCTGGTCTCAGACCTGACGTCAGTGTGGTCAGCCTGGTCCTGGCCCCAGTCTCAGACCTGACGTCAGTGTGGTCAGTCCTGGTCTCAGACCTGACGTCAGTGTGGTCAGTCCTGGTCTCAGACCTGACGTCAGTGGGGTCAGTCCTGGTCTCAGACCTGACGTCAGTGTGGTCAGTCCTGGTCTCAGACCTGACGTCAGTGTGGTCAGTCCTGGTCTCAGACCTGACGTCAGTGTGGTCAGTCCTGGTCTCAGCCCTGACGTCAGTGTGGTCAGTCCTGGTCTCAGACCTGGTCTCAGACCTGACGTCAGTGTGGTCAGTCCTGGTCTCAGACCTGACGTCAGTGCGGTCAGTCCTGGTCTCAGACCTGATGTCAGTGTGGTCAGTCCTGGTCTCAGACCTGACGTCAGTGTGGTCAGTCCTGGTCTCAGACCTGATGTCAGTGCGGTCAGTCCTGGTCTCAGACCTGACGTCAGTGCGGTCAGTCCTGGTCTCAGCCTGGTCTCAGCCCTGACGTCAGTGCGGTCAGTCCTGGTCTCAGCCCTGACGTCAGTGTGGTCAGTCCTGGTCTCAGACCTGACGTCAGTGTGGTCAGTCCTGGTCTCAGACCTGATGTCAGTGCGGTCAGTCCTGGTCTCAGCCTGGTCTCAGCCCTGACGTCAGTGTGGTCAGTCCTGGTCTCAGCCTGGTCTCAGACCTGACGTCAGTGCGGTCAGTCCTGGTCTCAGACCTGACGTCAGTGTGGTCAGTCCTGGTCTCAGACCTGACGTCAGTGTGGTCAGTCCTGGTCTCAGACCTGACGTCAGTGCGGTCAGTCCTGGTCTCAGACCTGACGTCAGTGTGGTCCGTCCTGGTCCTGGCCCCAGCCTCAGACCTGACGTCAGTGCATTTTCTCACAGCTGGACTCGGCCTCCCCCCCCCCCCCAGGAGGAAGCCGCTGGGGAAGGTCTGACTGTGTTCACACTGGAGGGGGGTGGTCCTTGGAAGCCCCGCCGGCCCCCCTGTCCTGTCCTGTCCTGTCCAGGCCCGGCCTGGGACTGCGTCTTACTGGGAAGGACTTTGGATTCCACTATAATTTAACTCCAGACAATATGTAATAAAATGACCCATTTTGAAAAGATATAATACTTTCATGTATTTGAGAGACCCTTAAACAGTATTGTAAGCCAGGCAGCTTTTTTTTGTCCTTGATGTTAATTTCTCTGTGGGGATCGCAGAGGGGACCCTATCACTGCTCTGTCCCCTCACCCTCCTCTTCCTCTGCACAAGCTGACGCAGTGCCGGCTTCTTGACCTGTGGTCCATGGACCTCTTTGGGGTCCATGTTTAGAACTGTATTTCAATGGAACTGATTTCCTCTTCAGCCCTACGGACTTTAAATACAGCATGTCCGTAAAGTCATGGTGCACTTTTGACCGGTCACAGGAAAGGAACAAAAGACGATAGAAATGTGAAATCTGCACCAAATAAAAGGAAAACCCTCCCAGTTTCTGTAGAATGATAAGGCAGTATGTGCACATGCGCAGATGATGACGTAACACCGTGTGTACAGCGGAGCAGCCCACGGCCATGCCAGTCGAGATGTGGACGGTACAGAGGAAAGTTCAGTGTGTTCTGTGGCTCGGTAAATTCGAATCCGTGACCAAAGTGCAACGTGAATATCGGCGCGTTTATAACGAAGCGCCACCACATAGGAATAACATGACTCGGTGGGATAAGCAGTTGAAGGAAACCGGCAGTTTGGTGGAGAAACCCCGTTCTGGTAGGCCATCAGTCAGTGACGAGTCTGTAGAGGCTATACGGGATAGCTACCTAAGGAGCCCTAAAAATCTGTGCGTGAGCCCACATCGAACTGCACTGAATAGGTATGAAACTGGGAGAGTTTTCCTTTTATTTGGTGCAGATTTCACATTTCTATCGTCTTTTGTTGCTTTCCTGTGACCTGTCAGAAGTGCACCATAACTTTACGGACTTTACAGTCCATATATATATATATGGACACACTGTATGCTGTATCATCAGACTTCGTTATGGGCAGGGCCCGGCATCTGCCAGACTCCTAAGCACTGAGCCGTGGTGGGGAAGGCGGGTGTCAGCAGAAGAGGATTTGGAGGCAGAGCAGAGCGTGTTGGGATGTTGAAAGTGAGGTCTCAGGTAAGACAGGAAAGCTTCTCGAGGGTTAGCCTGGGAAAAACAGCGAGGAAGAGGCTGCGGACTGAGGCCTGAGAGGTCGCCCAGGCTGCACTGCATGGAGTGCGGGTGGAGGGCGGCGTGTGGGTGGTGGTGGGGGGTCGTGGGCAGGTAACAGAGACCAACCGGCCGGAGCCAGGCCAGGGGGGCAGATTCACTCCCTATAAAGTGTGGGTGTGTGGGAGACGGCAAGTGGCAGAGCCTTTGTAAGTTCACGCTTAGCAAAAGACTAAGTTCTCCCTCCCCACTCCTCCATATGAGCTAAGAAGCTGAGTATTTGCACTCGTCCCCCCCCCCACCTCACTTGTGTGGTGAAGTTGCTAGAAGCAATTTACCTGCCCTTCCTCTCACCCCTTGTTTGTTCAAAGGTTGGTTGATTTCACTTATGCATGGTGGGGGGATTCCTGTTTACACCTTAAGTGGATTCCTGTTGATGCCTTAAGAGAATTCCTGTTTTTGCCTCAGATGTGTGACTTTGTATCGGAGACTTCCTTTTTTGCATGTGGATATATAATAAAGTGCACCCAGGCTATGGGGTGCTTGGATATTGCCATCAGCATTGAAGAGGCCTCCTGATCCCATTCTTTTTTCTCTTGAAGTCTAACTTCCTCATTGTGCCTCGTTCTCCCTCAGGACCTGGAGTTACTGGCCGCGCTGGTCTGCAGCATGGGTGTGACCAGTGGGGGGACAGGCAGAGGTCCACGCCGAGGGAGTGTCCGGCAGTTGTGTGCACTCCGTGACCCACGTGAAGTCCTGTGCAGGAGTGGAGGGGGAGAACTCAGCCTTTTGCTAAGCCTCCAACTTCCAAAGGCCGTCTCCGTGGACAGCGGAGGAGACAGTGGAGAGGACAAGAGCTCGGTGCCTCTCGGACACTCCCATCAGCACTAGAGTCGGTGTCCAGCACTGTCCTCAGCACTGGCTCTTGGCTGGAGCAGTGGTCACGTCCCTGTCCCCATTGTTTACACCTTCTTTTTCCCTGTATAAAGTCAACAGTCAGTGCAAGTGACCTCTGAGAAATAGGGAGTCTTAAATAAAATTTCTAAAATATTAATACTGATAATATTCAAGAATCTGAGGTCCCTGATGGCTTTGATGAATATAGCACTTTCCATTCCATTAACGTGTTTATTTACTTGTTCTTTCCATTTTGTGTGTGTGTGTGTGTGTGTGTGTGTGTGACAGAGACAGACAGAGAGAGGGACAGATAGGGGCAGACAGGAAGGGAGAGAGATGAGAAACATCAATTCCTAGTTGTGACACCTTAGTTGTTCATTGATTGCTTTCTCATATGTGCCTTGGCCGCGGGCCTTCAGCAGACCCAGTAACCCCTCGCTCGAGCCAGCAACCTTGGGTCCAAGCTGGTGAGCTTTGCTCAAACCAGATGAGCCCACGCTCAAGCTGGCGACCTCGGGGTCTCGGACCTGGTTCCTCCGCATCCCAGTCCGACACTCTATCCACTGCGCCACCGCCCGGTCAGGCTCCACAGGTCTCAACCTAGAAGCCTCCTGTTGCCCAGGGCTCTGGGTCCACTGGGCAGCACGTGCGGGCGGCCCTGCCCGTTCTCTGACCTGACCGATCGCTGGTGTCCTTTCGTATCTCTTCAGGGCAAAACACGATGAGACGAGGTCGGCAGCTTTCTCCACTGTGGTTTCCTCTGGGCCGAGTCTGGGTGGCAGCATTTTGTCCCAGGGAATGCTTTCGTAAGCTCTATGGAAAAGCAAATGATGACGTTTTATGAAAAAGCATAACCAGTGGTACAGCTCACCACGCCGTATCGTGCACTGCGCTCTGCAGAGCTCTGAGGGGTCCTGAGCCGCCCCTGCTGTGAGGGCCGTGGACAATCTCCCCCCACCCCCCGGCAGCGGTGGACACAGTTCTCTCCAGTGGACACTGTGTGTGGAAGCTTCATACGGCAAAGGGATTGTGCGCACGTAGTTGAGGCCCCTACGCAATCGTATCTGAGTTCATCAAAAGGCAGACGGTGCTAAGTGGGTCTGGCCCAAACTGCTGAGTCTTAAAAACAAACAGAAACAGCAGCAGCCGCCCTAGAACCAGCTGTGTGATTCCAGGAGCAGCTTCCATGAACTGGGTTCTATGGACAGTCTGAGTGACCGCGGGAGATGAGGACGTGGCCGCAGCTGTCACCTCAACTCCGGCCTGACACCCCCCAGAGCGTTACTGTCCACTGGGCCATGGGTGGACTTCTGAGCCCAGCATGGTCACAGATGGGTGTGGCTTAACGCAGCTCGGGGAGCGGTCGTTGGAGCCGCAGCAGCCGGGCACTAAGGTGGGCGCTTCCACCCGCCTCCCGTCACCCGGTGTGCAGACACACTCGCCCTGCAGATGCCGGGACTCGAGCTCCCCCCTCAGGGCACGCCTCCCGCAGCGCCCCACCCAGGAAGGTGGCTTTACACACCCAACAGCACACCAGGACACCCACAAACATTTCTCTAGAGCGGGCATCTCCCCAAACTCCAGATCAATGCACCCCACTGTCTTACCAACATGGACACTGGACGCCCACGAACATCTCCGTGTTCAACACGTCCAGGACTGACGTCTAACCACCCCCAGCCCCCCGATCCCGCCGCCCCTGCCTCCATGGGGTCCAGTGAGGCGTGCTCACTGTCCCGGCACAGCCCCGGCCTGGGAGTCCTCCCGGCTGCCCCGCTGCAGACTCCTCCTCTCCAGGCTGGGAGTCCTCCCAGCTGCCCCTCTGCAGACTCATCCTCTCCAGGATGGGAGTCTTCCCGGCTGCCCCTTCCCTCTGCAGACTCATCCTCTCCAGGCTGGGGGTCCTCCCAGCTTCCCTTCTGGGAGTCCTCCCGGCTGCCCCTCTGGGAGTCTTCCCGGCTGCCCCTCTGCAGACTCACCCTCTCCAGGCTGGGAGTCCTCCCGGCTGCCCCCCTCTCTGCAGACTCATCCTCTCCAGGATGGGAGTCTTCCCGGCTGCCCCTTCCCTCTGCAGACTCATCCTCTCCAGGCTGGGGGTCCTCCCAGCTTCCCTTCTGGGAGTCCTCCCGGCTGCCCCTCTGCAGACTCATCCTCTCCAGGATGGGAGTCCTCCCGGCTGCCCCTCTGCAGACTCCTCCTCTCCAGCCTGGGAGTCCTCCCGGCTGCCCCTCTGCAGACTCACCCTCTCCAGCCTGGGAGTCCTCCCGGCTGCCCCTCTGCAGACTCATCCTCTCCAGCCTGGGAGTCCTCCCGGCTGCCCCTCTGCAGACTCACCCTCTCCAGCCTGGGAGTCCTCCCGGCTGCCCCTCTGCAGACTCATCCTCTCCAGCCTGGGAGTCCTCCTGCCTGCCCCCTCTACAGACTCATCCTCTCCAGGCTGGGAGTCCTCCCGGCTGCCCCTCTGCAGACTCCTCCTCTCCAGGCTGGGAGTCCTCCCGGCTGCCCCTCTGCAGACTCATCCTCTCCAGGCTGGGAGTCCTCCCGGCTGCCCCTCTGCAGACTCGTCCTCTCCAGCCTGGGAGTCCTCCTGGCTGCCCCTCTGCAGACTCACCCTCTCCAGGCTGGGAGTCCTCCCGGCTGCCACCCTCTCTGCAGACCCATCCTCTCCAGGATGGGAGTCCTCCCGGCTGCCCCTCTGCAGACTCGTCCTCTCCAGCCTGGGAGTCCTCCCGGCTGCCCCTCTGCAGACTCACCCTCTCCAGCCTGGGAGTCCTCCCGGCTGCCCCTCTGCAGACTCATCCTCTCCAGCCTGGGAGTCCTCCTGCCTGCCCCCTCTACAGACTCATCCTCTCCAGGCTGGGAGTCCTCCCGGCTGCCCCTCTGCAGACTCCTCCTCTCCAGCCTGGGAGTCCTCCCGGCTGCCCCTCTGCAGACTCATCCTCTCCAGGCTGGGAGTCCTCCCGGCTGCCCCTCTGCAGACTCGTCCTCTCCAGCCTGGGAGTCCTCCTGGCTGCCCCTCTGCAGACTCACCCTCTCCAGGCTGGGAGTCCTCCCGGCTGCCACCCTCTCTGCAGACCCATCCTCTCCAGGCTGGGAGTCCTCCCGGCTGCCCCTCTGCAGACTCATCCTCTCCAGCCTGGGAGTCCTCCCGGCTGCTCCTCTGCAGACTCATCCTCTCCAGCCTGGGAGTCCTCCCGGCTGCTCCTCTGCAGACTCATCCTCTCCAGCCTGGGGGTCGGGTTGGCTCTTCTTTTCAAGCACGTCCTGAAGCCCACCCCTGCTTACTCTGCCACCCACCCTACACCACTGTTCTCTCTGGCCTAGGTGACAGCACCTCTTTCATTTACTTTCACAGACTCACCTCCTTCTAGGTGCGAGCTCCTTACTTAGCGTGTTGACTACCTCTTGTCCACCTCCTCTCAGAACCAGAGCGCTCTGAGGGGGCTCTGCTCTGCTCGCTGTGGCTCCCGGCCCGGCAGACAGACACACAGCAGGCCCCCTGGGTCTCCTGATGGAGGGGATGAGCTCTCCTCAAGCTCTCTCGCTCGTTTCCCAGGACGCTGCACGCTGCCCCGCCCCTGAGCATCTCCTTTCCGGTTGGTGTTACTCTTCTACTAAACATACGTTTCCTCAAGACTCTTCCCTGACCTGTTTATTTTAGCAATCAACCTAAGTAACGAAACACCCGTACCTGATGGTCTCTGAATTTCTCAGAGGATTCAGGACAATGTAGACGCAAAAGGGGTTATATCATTAAAGGTAGATGAATAATTTATTAAATCAAAATTCTGTTTGGAAAAACTCTTACTTTTGTGTACAGGACTTGTAGAATGAGTCCTTTGCATTGGATTTCTTGGTTGGTTGTAAAAGTGGTTCTCCACCATCCTAGAAGCACAAGTAACACGAGGAATCAGACACGAGTGGGATTGATGATGTTATCTGTTCACCGTGCTTTTTTCTGTCTTCATTTTTCTTCCTTTACAGCACCTTCTGAATCAACAAGTATATGCTTCCCTGTTTCTCTCTATTGTCTTGGAAATTTACATTTTGTGTATGTTCTCCTAACAATTCAGTTAAATTTACAAAATGTATATTCAAGGCAGCAGAAAGTCAGATTTTTGTGAGAAAGCTCTTAAGTTTTGAATCTTGGCAGATGGCGTTCAGTTCCATGGAATTAGAACATAAGAAAGTCTCTGTCTGAAACGTCACCCTCGTCCTAGCTTCTATTTTTATCAGTTCTTTAGTCAGTAAGTCACTGTTACCACTACCTTTAATGCCTGTTGTTTATTTAGATTCCCACAATACTTTACTAATCCTAGGCCTACTTTTGCTCAGCTAGCCCTTTGTTTTGAGTTTTATTCTCTTTTCACTCAAGTTCAATTTTCAGTGATTCTTTCAAGAATGGGAACTACTTCTAGTTCTATTGTTAATTCACCTTCATGTTTGAATGATGTTCTGGATGGGTTTAGAAGTCTAGCATAATGGTAATGACTATTTAATAACAAGTAGATCTCATCAACCCTGGATTGCATTGTTGTACCAACTCCAGACTGCATCATTGCATCGACCCTGGACTGCATCGTCGCACCGACTGAATGCATCAGTGCACCGACCCTGCACTGCATTGCTGCACCGACCCTGAACTGCATCGCTGCACCGACCCTGAACTGCATCGCTGCACTGACCCTGCACTGCATCGCTGCACCGACCCTGAACTGCATCATTGCACCGACCCTGAACTGCATCACTGCACCGACCCTGCACTACATTGCTGCACTGACCCTGAACTGCATCGCTGCACTGACCCTGCACTGCATTGCTGCACCGACCCTGAACTGCATCATTGCACTGACTCTGAACTGCATTATCGCACTGACCCTGAACTGCATCGTTGCACTGACCCTGCACTGCATTGCTGCACCGACCCTGAACTGCATCGCTGCACTGACCCTGCACTGCATTGCTGCACCGACCCTGCACTGCATTGCTGCACCGACCCTGCACTGCATCATTGCACCGACCCTGAACTGCATCATTGCACCGACCCTGAACTGCATCGCTGCACCGACCCTGCACTGCATCACTGCACTGACCCTGAACTGCATCACTGCACCGACCCTGCACTGCATCACTGCACTGACCCTGCACTGCATCGCTGCACCGACCCTGAATTGCATTGCTGCACCGACCCTGCACTGCATCGCTGCACTGACCCTGCACTGCATCGTTGCACCGACCCTGCACTGCATTGCTGCACCGACCCTGCACTGCATTGCTGCACTGACCCTGCACTGCATTGCTGCACCGACCCTGCACTGCAGCACTGCACTGACCCTGCACTGCATCATTGCACCGACCCTGCACTGCACCGCTGCACCGACCCTGCACTGCATTGCTGCACTGACCCTGCACTGCATTGCTGCACCGACCCTGCACTGCATCGTTGCACTGACCCTGCACTGCATTGCTGCACCGACCCTGAACTGCATTGTTTGCAAGAATTCCATGTCCTCCACCCCCACCCCTCTGGCTATAGTTAAGATATTTGTCTCTGTTTTTCTACAGTTTCAAAATTCTGTTTGGAAAAGTTCAGTATAATTTGATCAGGAGAGGATATATTTTTGTTCATCTGTTTTAAGACTTGTGCTTCTTAAACCTGGGATTTCCAGTCCTCCAAGCTGGGGGCTGTCCACCATGTGCAGCTCTCACACCCTGCAGCCAGAGGAGGGTCCTCTTGCCAGTGAGGGGGTCCAGATTGGGCACACCAGCCTCTACGACTCGGTCATCCCCCAGGCACTGTTGTGGGGACTGCACAAGATTGTGTAAAACACACAATGACTGTGAAGTTCTGCACAGTTCCTGGCACGTAAGAGGTATCTTATAAATGGTAGCTCTTTCTACAAGGCTCAAGATATCAAAACCACAGACAACGAAATAAGTGAATTGCAAATATTGCATTCCACCATCCGGTAAGAAAATCTTACTGTGCACGATGCCTCCTCGTCAAACGTGTAGGTGTGATTTACTGAGCACCCTTCGTGACGAGGTTGTGAAGGAGTGACTTTCGCCGGGCTTGTCCAACCTGCAAACGAGCATGGATGTGCTTTCAGTTAAACTGCAAGAAATCCATCTTCCACCAAAACTACTTCCTAATGGAAAGCTAAAATGGGTACTGTTAATAGATTTTTCAATGCAACCATTTTTCTCATGAATGGGACTGGAATAGCTCTGAAATTTACATTAGGGCTAACAGGACGATTTACAACAGTGTAGAATTACGGGTTATTTATTGCTCATTATTGGGAAATTAGAAGTTTTCTTGAGACAATTGAAAACAAAAACATACAGCATAATAGAAGTCACAGGACTCAGCAAAAGTAGCAGGAAGAGAGAAATTCATAGGTATAAATCCTTACGTTGAAGAAGAAAGGTCTGAGATCAACAATCTAAATCTACATCTTAAGGAGCTAGAAAAACCACAAACTTAAACCAATGTTAGCAGAAGGGATGAAATAATAACGATTAGAGCACAGATTCAAAACAGAGAACAGAAAAATAGAAAAAAATCAATGAAAGCAGGAGTTGGTTCTTTAAAACAATCAACAAAATTGACAATTAGCTAGATTGACTCAGAGAAAAAGAAGATCCAAACAAGTAAAATCACAAAGGGGAGAGGAAACATTACAACCAATTTTATAAAAATAAACATAATTGTAAGAAATTACGATGAACAATTGTACCCCAACAAATTATACAACCTTGATGAAAGAGACAAATTACTATGCTCACACAACCTACCCAGACTGAGTCATGAAGAAACAGAAAATGTGAGCAGACCTATAATTGCTGAGATAGACTCAGTAATCAAAAACCTACTGACAGAGAAAAGTTCAGGACCGGATGGCTTCTGTGTTGATTCTATAAAACACTGAAAGAATTAACATCGATTCTCCTCAGGTTTGTCTAAACAATTTAACAAAGAGGGAACACTGCCAAACTTACTCTTTGAGGCCAACATTACACCGATACAAAAGCCGGGTCTTCTCCCTAATAAACACCGATGCCAAAACCCTCTACCAAGTACCAGAGAAAGAACTGAACAGCACACCCAGAGACTGTACACCGGGACCAAGCTTGATTCCCTGAATGCAAGCAATGAGTTTGTCACTGTTGGGAAGATTATCAGGTTCCGCAGCTGCAGTGAGAAACAGGGTAGTGGTTCCTCAAAAAAAATTAAACACACAATTAATTACCATGGGACTGAACAACTCCACTTCTGGGCACGTATTTAAAGAATTCAAAGCAAGGACTCGAAGAGATATTTGTACAGCTGTGTTCAGAGCAGCATTATTCACAGTAGCCAGAAGGTGTGGCAACCTTACGTCCATGGAGAGATGGATGGATAAAATATATATATACCTAAAATGGAAAATTATTTAGCTTTAAAAAGGAAGAGAAATTCTGACACATGCTAAGACAGGGACATTGTAGTCCACGACGACATTTTGCTAAGTGAAGTGCCCCCGTCACAGGAAGACAAACAACTACATGATTTTACTCGGATGAGGTGTCTCGAGCAGTCAGATTCATTGAGACAGAAAGCAAAACTCTGGTTTCCAGGGGCTGAAGGAGGGGAGCACTAGGAATTCAGGGTTTTATGGGCACAGAGCCTCAAACCAATCAATCAATAAATGTACTTTACAAAAGGAATAGCAGCATCATTCTCTTAAGGAAAGAGAGAATGTAAGGAAGAGAGATGTAAGGAAAATCTTACATCTATTTTTGTAAGATGAAAAACGATCAATAGCTGGATTGTGGTAGTAACTGCACAATGCTGCATTTAATACCCAATGAACTACACACACTTACAAATGGTTAAAATAGGTGTTAAAGAGTGAATGTTTTTGCACCCCCAAAATTCATATGTTGAAGTGTTTACCCAAAATGTGATGTTATCTGGAGATTGGTTCCTTGGAAGGTAACTAGGTTTAGATGAGGACATGAGGGTGGGACTCCCATAATAGGATTCGTGTCTTTCTAAGAGGAGGGAGACCAGAGCGCGCTCTCTCTCTCTCTCTCTGCCATGTGGGAAAACCTAAGGTTAGCCTTCAGAACACCAGAAAGAGGGGTCTCAACAGGAACTAAATTTTGGACTTCCCACCCATCTGAACTGCGAGAAACAGGTCTCTTGCTTAAGCCACACAGTCTATGGTACATTGTTGTAGCAGCTCAAGCTAAGATAATGGTTTAAAAAAGGAAGCAAGAAAAAGAGTTACAAATACTGATGTTAAGAGGCTAAAGACAGTTCAATCAATCATGGAGGTTGCGAAAGGCAACTTCTATTTTCTCTGGGATAAGGACGGCTGTGTCATCTTCTGCAAGGAGAGGTGAAGAGACCAACCAATGGAGTGTTTGAATGTCAGCAGGATAAGTTAGAATACTTGACTGGTGCATGAGAGAGAAAGCCAACTCTGAACTGAAAAGGAATCAGTGCGCCCAGCTCAATGTCTAGACAAGGCTGGAATTGGGCAAGAAGTCAGCAATCCAATCTTTTATGATTTGGCTTTGCTATTTATCAAAGCCCACTGAAAACCATGTGATATGATTAATTCTGAGAAGATGAAGTTCCTTATCAGAATGTATTAGAAATAATATGTATTTAGGGTTGCTAAAAACTGAAAGTACCTCTTTATAATTAATGACTATTTCCAGGATCTACCGAGTCAATGAAAGCACAGGACAAATTATATTGAAACCCATCCCTGAGCTCCTGATTTTAATATTTGAAAATGTTAACAGCTCATAACAACAAATACTATTAATTGAACGCTTTATGATGATCTAGAAATTTCCCTAAGTATTTTATATCTTAAGTCATTATTTCGTACAACTTTACGAGAAAAGAACTATTATTGTCAATTTCAGAATAAAAGGACTGAAAATTCTAGACTTTGCTTAACTTCGTCATATCTACCACTTATTGGTTCTTTCCTTCATCAGATATTTCTACGATTTACACTAAACGGCCCTCACTATAATCCCATGAAGTATTACATAGCATGTGAATGTATTTTACAAATAAGGATACACGGGCATAATGAGATCAGCAACAGTCCAAGGTCACAGTGAAAGTAAGTTTCTTTGCCTGGAGTAGAGCCCAGACAGTCTGACCCGGGAGCCTGTCCTCTGCATTCTGCAGGACTTACCCAGGTAGTGCAGTCCAGAGGCCCAATTAGTTCTATTCTTGGTTCTGAATTGTTGGCACAACTCCTGTTAACTATATTTTAGCTGGAAACAAGCTTTAGTAAACTCTTTCTTCAATTTGTAATTTGTTGAAGTACAGTTTTTACAATTTGTTGAAAAAACTTACAAAAACAGCCCAACACTAGGCTGGAGCTTTCTGCTTATGAGTGGCAAGCTTGCCGAAGGTGGGACTCCTATGAAAAGTGAGTTCAGTTCCTTTAAGGAAGTACCTTAGACAATGGGTACTGCTACTCACTGAAACATTAGCAGAGGGTTGAGCACAACTCCTCTGGTGACAGGTTAGAAAAGAAGTCACTGGTTCCGCATCAATGAGATGTGCTGTAGAGGTGGACCTGAACTTACCAATGGTCCCCTCAGTGCAAATACTTAAAACATTTTTTGTACCTTGAATAATATTAATCATCTGTAGATAAGAGTGCATTTGATTCTTAGTAACACCGTTTTTCCAAAGGTCCCATTTCCAATGGATCATGAATTATTTCTCAAAAGTGGGTCACTGAACCTTATTCGTAGTCTTCAAATGAACATTCCAAACCAAGGAACCTCCCCAAGCCCCCTGCTAAGCCTGCACTGCCGTGTGCATTAAAAACGATCTCATCCTACGCTTACCTCTCTCCAAATTGCTCTTTGGGGTTCAAAAGTGGGTACCCGAAAGGTTGAGCTGGGAAGTATGCTATTATGGGGTCACTCATTCTCGCTAACCTGGGCCTTTCGTCTTCCCCCCTTTCTGGTCTCGGTTGTCCATGGCTGCTCTCCACATAGGGCAGGAGCCATGCCTCCCCGCCACCGCACGGTGCTGGTGTCACTGTCCCTCCCACACTCTGTGTGCTTACGCCTTCTGTCTGCAGCGGGTGCTGAAGATCAGAGTGAGGCAGCTGCTGCCTCCAGTGCTCGAGGAGTCTCAGCACCTCCTGACGCAGCACACGGCCTCGTCCTTCCCCCCTGCTGCTCAGAGACGGGGCTCTCTCTCCACTCCTTCTCTGCCAGACGCACTCCCAGAAAGATTTCCCATGTCTTTCCTTTGGACAGGCATCTCAGTCCTTGTGGGCCGGGCCTGTGACACTGACTGGGAGTGCCTACGGGAAATCGTAGGGTCCAGCGACCAGCAGGGACCCTCAGCTGTACCTCCTGGCCTGCGTGGAGCTATTCTGCAGGGGTTGATTCTCCTTAGCTCCTGATCTTACTAGATGCCCAAATTTACTTTCAACTACTTTCCCTTTTTGTTTTAAGTCCTTGTAACCTAACTCTCAATAACCATCAGATTCTTTTTATCTTTTTCCGAGATAAGAAGGCATGCTACACAATGATAAAAGTCAAAATAATATGTCTTGTGTTAATATTAGGTTATCTATATGCCTAGAATAAATGAGCTGAGATTGCATTGGTCACATATTAATGAATGCACTTTTTTTTTTTTTTTTTTTGTATTTTTCTGAAGTTGGAAACGGGGAGGCAGTCAGACAGACTCCTGTATGCACCCTACCAGGATCCACCCGGCATGCGCACCAGGGGGCGATGCTCTGCCCATCTGGGCCGTTGCTCTGTTGCAACCAGAGCCATTCTAGCGCCTGAGGCAGAGGCCACAGAGCCATCTTCAGCGCCCGGGCCAACTTTGCTCCAATGGAGCCTTGGCTGCAGGAGGGGAAGAGAGAGACAGAGAGGAAGGAGAGGGGGAGGGGTGGAGCAGATGGGCGCTTCTCCTGTGTGCCCTGGCCGGGAATCGAACCCAGGACTGCTACACACTAGGCCGATGCTCTACCACTGAGCCAACCTGCCAGGGCCTCCCTTGTCTCAATGTTTAAAAATTATAAAGCCAATCTCCCTGTGTTTACCTCCGAGTCTTGCTCTGATGCAAATGTCTGGTATTTCCCTGGAATTCCATCTTCTGTCCTGTTTCAGTTCCTCTAATAAAATAGTTTTCCTTTTCTGTGTCGTCTGAAATCCCGTGTCTGGCCTGGGAATTCGGTGTTGGGGTTTCACATCGCTAAAATCCACCAGGCTTGGTATGGTTCTGCCTTTGCCCGGATTTAAGTCAGCATCTCCACCAGGGCTCAAAAACCCTGAACACGGGTCGCCTAAGGAGACCTCATCACGAAGGGGCGACAGTGGATAATCTGGCCCGTAGGGTGGGGGGTAAGGGTAGTGTAAATGGTAGTCTGGCAGGGCTGAGGGGGGATAAGGGTGAAATTTAAGGAAACTGGGGTTGCATTTCTTTTCAAATCTGCCACACTCGTGTCTGTCCTCGACGCCTTTCACAAAAGGCATGTTCATCTTCCTTAAGAGATGACCATAGTGTGGGTAATCGACATTCTCAACAGCCTTTGCTCCTGAAAGCAGGAACCGCTGGGAGATACTTAGCCTTCCAGGTGGGTGCTGGGAGCGCATCTCCACAGCCTTTCTCTTGACACTTTGCGACGACTGAAAACTGGTTCTGATGGCTGACTCCTTTCTCTTTAACCACAGAACTTACACTGCCAGTAGTTGAGACTTGGTTGTCATCATATTATTAACTTGGCTTTCCAAGTGTCGACCCAGTAGGCTTTTTTCTTCTTTTTCCCCTTTTAAAGGGCAGTATTTTTTTTTTCCTCGACCTAAGAACAGAACGTTTAACGGCAGTATAACAGACCAAAATGGAACAAAACAAAACAGAGCCCTTGTTGCTTAGCAACGGCCAGACTCGGAACACATCGGGTCCCTCCTTTCTTTTCATGAGAGGTGGACAGGGCACGCTGTCCTTAGGCACGGTGGAGTCCGTGGCTGGGAAATTCACTCTTCCATGTGCCTGCACCGACGGGATCAGCCGTGTTTGGACCGCAGCTCTGCTCCCCTTAGGGAGAGACCCTCGCAGGCGCAGGAGAGCTGGCGTGATGGCTCGTGTCACACGTCCTGGGTGCCAAGGCCCAGGTGGCTCTATGCATTTTTCTGAACTTAGGGGATAAAAGTCGAGCTTCCAGACCGTGTGCTGCACCAAACGTCGATGGATCGCACGGGGCTTCCTCCTGGGGCTGGAGACCCGCCCTGCATCCCCTCCCAGGTGTCCCCCCAGGTGTAGACGGTGCGCGGGCCTCCCAGGGGAGCCCCTGACGTCCGTAGAGGACCAGCGGCCACCATGAGGACGCTGCTTCGAGGGCTGTCGTGTACTGACTCTCAGCGCTCACTGCCTGTCGTCTAGTCCACCTGCCAGCTAGTGGGCGGCCTCAGGCCACCGGGCATCCAATGGGACGGCCTTCCCTCTGCCCGGGGCGCGCACGCAAAGCTGTTCGCCCAGCTGCAGACCCTTGGACAGGCCGCCGGCACCCCCCAGGACTCCCTGCGCGGGGCCGTGCTCCCGCAGGCCCAGGCGCGTCCAGCAGGGCAGGTGGCACCGCCCTCCTACGACAGCCTCGTGGGGGGGGGTCCGTGGTCCCCGCCGCCATGTTGGCCTGGCCCCGCCCCTGCCTTGGCGGAAGTGGAGGTCCGTCCTTCCGGCAGCCATGCCGGTCCGCCGCCCGCCAACTTCCGGTGAGCGAGTGGTCGCGCGCCGGCTAACGACCTTGTTCGCCGGCGGAGAGCAGTTGGCAGGTGGCGGGCGGCGGAGGCGGCGGCGTGTGGATGGAGGCCTCGGCCCCGGTCCGGGCGTGGCGGGGCAGGCGGCGGGTCCGAGCCGCGGGCTTCCCGCTCTCCAGGGCCACGGCCCTTCTCCTGCTCTCCGCCTTCGTAGTGCGGACGCCCCCGGCAGGTGAGGCGTCCGCGCCGCCCGCGGCTCGGCCTGGGCGTGGCTCCGGAGCGGGGCTTTCGCGTCACGTGCTCCGCCGCTGTCCAGAAGCACCGCCCTCCCGGACACCTGGCCGGAGCCCTGGGGAGGAACCCGCATGACCCGGGTAGCACAGGACGGGGAAGGGAATAACGTGCACACCGGAACTACCGTCACGGCTCCCGCAGCCATGACTTCCGGTTCAGTTGGCTGCCCCTAAACGCCCGGATCCTTACGCGGGGGCCGCGCGTGATGCGCCTGCGCGGCTTGCGCGGCCTGCGCCTGCGGAGTCGAGCTCAGCTTTGTTCCGTTGCGAGCCGGCGGCCCTGCGTGGGGCTGTTCGCGGTCCTGCAGCGCCACCTCCTGGTGGCCGCTGTCCCTGCGCGGGGGGCGTGGCGTGGAGTATGGACGTTTCGCGGCCGCCACGTGTTTCTTCCTGGGCAGCCCCCCACCCCCGAACCCACACGCTGTCCCCCCCAAAGCCCGTTCCCAGGGGCGTCCCAGTGGTGAACTCGGAAGGGAGAGTTCCCTTGCCCCGTGGTCGTGGAACTAGAAAGGTTTTGGCTGGGTTATGTGGTGTTCAAAAAAAGAAGTGTTTTTTTTTTTTAGGCTTCAATAAAATAAAAATCTCCCCAAAGAATGGAATCATGAAAGGCATGCAAGTGATGTGTCCCCAATGCTCAAAAGGTGGTTCGAATAAGGGGAATGCAAAGAGAAGGCGTCCCCAGAATAGAAACACAGGAGGGCGGTGGAGGGAGACCAGGGACTGGGAGGAGGAAGGAAGGACATGCAGGTGACAAGTCTAGATGTCAGGACTGGGGGTCCTGCCCCTAAGTGTGACCAGGGAAGAGCCACTCTTAGGGGCAGGTGCATGCTGACGGGCTGTGTGTGTGTGTTTTAATCCAACAGGAAGAGCCCCCCGGAGGGCACAGGAACTGCAATTAGCAGGCGCACTCTTACCCTGTGCACCAGGGGCAGGGAAGACGGATGTGAAGGTAGCCTGTTACAGTGTATGCAGTGCTCCATTCGGTGCCTGCGGCAGCCCTGTCAACCTGGACGGAGCCGAGTCTCCCGGTGCAGATGAGAAAACTGAAAGTCCTCAAGGGACTTTTCTCAGACAAAACAGTGGCAGTGGACAGGGAAACTCAGGTCTAATGACAAGCCTTGTGGCATTTCTGGGCCGCCCTTCCCGCCACTGTTGTGCGTACACTTAAATGCCCCTCTAGTTTGCTCGTTCAAGGGTGACTGGAGAATGTCAGACTCTGTTCTATTTAACAGCCATTATTTAATTTTTAGTATGTGCAAGATACAGTGCTTGGTACTGATACTTGATAAGGTGGCATGAACACTGACTCTACTAGCACAAGGAACCAAAATACATTGTAGAGTGGGTGTTGGAACTGGCGATGCCCTGTGTACGGTTAGAAATGATACGGACAGACTGAAGGTTTGAAGGAGGAGGAGACATGTGATCTGGGTCGTGAAGAATGCCAGGTTTGGACTTTTACAGATGAAGAGAGCGTTCTACGTGGATGTAGAGAAAGCTGGAGGCAAGATGTATATAATAGGGGGAGCAGTGGCTAGATCAATTTCACTGGATCATATAAGGGGGTCAGGGTTGGAACCCCTTCAGCCTAGATTGAATATAGTATGCTACTGTATACTACTTGAGTATCTTGGAATTTCTCATCGAGCAGATTGTTACTCAGTTCTTTTTGTTGTTGTTATTTCTGATAGTTGGATATTTGATTCGATCACCAAGAGGTTTCCGCTTGACCCAAGATTCTCTGAAAATAGTGGGATCACCACATCACCCAGGTATTAATAGAGTTTCAGTCATTTTTAAGGAAGTAATTAGCATTGTTTCAATTCCCATATTACTTATTCTTTGCTGTACAGGTGGTCTTTTATTTTCACTCACTCATGTATCTATTGATTCAGTAGACCTTTATTTACATCCTTGTTGTGTTTTTAATTTTTAATGCATTCCATTCCTGTGGTGTCTCTGTGATGAATACCATATTGGATATTTACTTTTGTACCTGTTCAAAAGTTTTCTGGGTGTCTCATATCCAGGAGTGGAAGTTCATCACCCAGGGCCTAAGCAATCTCAATCTCACTAAAATTCCTCTTCAAAACATTGCATCAGTTTACATTCCCATCAGTGGTGCTTACCCAGATCCTCACCAGCATGAGCTATTACCTGCGTTCCTCAGATTAGCTAAGCGGAAATGTAAATTGCCTCTACACATCATGTTCTTGCTGTTTTCAAGGGTTATACTTTATATTGTTTATATCCCAGTTATAAATCCACGATTGGTTGTCTCTGCTGTATATGTCTTCGACCAGATGGCAAATTGGTCATGCGTTCTGTCCTATATGTTCACTTTGCCTATGTTGTGTATAGAAATGAATACAAATTGTTAATATTTAAGAAGTTCCTTGTGCTGGGCTTCCAAAAATGAGGAGGCATTTAGTTACACGAGCCAAAGCAGAAAGCCGCAGTTAGGCGTGCTGCTCTAGGGAGGTCAGAGCAGCTTACTGTGGATGGGGCAGAGCCTATGAGAAGAGGTGCAGTGATATGTGTGAGACAAACTTAATGCTTTGTGATTAAAAGAATATTCTGAGAATAAAATAAATTAGCATATGTGGACTCGTAACAAGAGACCAATGCATTATACTCAGATTGCAATACACACACACACTCACAAATAAAATATGTGTATATTTTTAATGTTAGTTACCTGGAATGTAATGAAATTTAGGTCTTACTAAGTAATGGTAGTAATCCAAACAAAACTTAGGAAAGCATGTAATCCAAACTGCAAAAATGAGAGCACATAGACTACTATTGGAACGTCTTCCTGCTGTATTTCAGTGAAAGTGTATGTCATGCTCCACCGGAGAAGTCCACACTTACTATGTGTGACCCAGCGACTGCGCAATTCCGAGCTGATCGACCCCTCGTTCCAGTGGCACGGGCCGAGAGGGAAGATTATTTCAGGTGGGCTTCCGGCTCCGTTGTCCCAGTGAAATGATGTATCTGAGCTGCACTGAGAACATGTATCTATTTCCTCACTTCTTTTTCCTGTGATTTCCGTTTAGAGCTATAATATAACAATGTAGAGGGTGGGACCACTTTTCTCAGATCTTAATTTGAGATACAGACATAGGAGATGATTGAACTGTTTGGAGAGTTCTCTAAGCATAAGCATCTATATTCCAAAAAGTGTTTCTTTTCTTTTCCTTTTCTTTTTTTTTTTAAACTTCATACAGTTTTTCTGGTTTCCTCCATCAGAATGTTGTTAGAAACGCATATCTGAAGGAGCCAATATGATTCTAGCTGTTGTTGAGAACACATTCGAGCACTCTGAGTGTAAATGTGATCTTATTATAGCTTGTTTCATGCAGCCCAGCACTGCGACAGTGTGGAACTTACTAGTAGCTACAATGTCATATTTTTTTATTTTATATTTTATCCTGACCAAAATCCTGACACTGGATGTTTGCATTTAACTTAAATGTGATCATCAAATTTGAAAAAGAAAAAAAGACTAAATTGCACATTGAATATTTTCATATCAAAACCATGCTTTCAAATACACTGCATGGCTAGACAGTGGCTGTGTATTCATGTAGTATTGATGCTGTGCTTATCAAAGACTTCTTTGGCATTTGGGTGTTCATGGGGGTGGGGGGTAGACCCGGGATCCATCTGAATGCTCCCCTGCATCTTTCAGACTTTGAGAAAACGAGACCTGACTCTCACAGAGGCCCCTCCATACAGCACTGGCTCTTCCCACGACCAGTGCAGTCCAGATTTTCTCCATTCAACTTCTTACTTTGTTATTTGGAAATGCACATCTTATTTTTATTCTAATTGTTCATTTGTTAAAAGCTTATTTGTTTTGCTGTGTATTTCAAAAAAGAATAGATTAGCTTTGCTCTGTTGTTTTCAGCCTTGCTAAAAATTCAGATGAATTAATTTTCATATTCAAGGCCTGTTCAACGGAGCATTGCATCATTTTTGCATACCTTCTGGGGAAGTTTTTCTTTATTGCTCTGTTTATATGTTTTCTTTCCTTCTTAACCCTTTGTGGTACATTGAGATAGTGCTTGCGGATGAAAACCCAGGTGTGTTTTGTCATCGTGGATGAAGAAATGTATTCATACAAAGACTTGATGAACAAACATTCATGGGAAATGTTGGTTTTGTAGTATGTCTTAATATTTTATGTAGCTGAATGATTCCAGCTGTACCATACTATGAAGCATCTAATATATACGCGTGTATATAAGATGTATGCAAGCTTTAAAACACAATAAAATGAACATATAGGAACTTGTTACACACCTCAAGATATGCATGACCAAGACTGTTGAACCTCTTAATAAGTATTTAAAAAATTCCATTCTTCTTTTTTCCAACCTGTCTATCAAGTAAACACAATCCTGACCTTCTACAGTAGCGTTTTCTAGTTTTTCTCTGTGCACTTACAATATATATAAAGGCACACACACAAATTCATGTGTATGTGTGAATATATAGGAATGTGTGTATTTTTCAAGAATATGTTTTAGTATTTTTATTTAGGATTTAGTGAATGTTTATGTGCCGGATACGGTTCCAAGCAGTTCACACCCACGCAGCATTGAATTCTGCAGCAGCCCTTTGCTGTAAGCACAGAGGTTTCTCCGTTTCACATGTGGGACACAGCGGTACATATGTATGTGTGAGTGACCATGTGACAGTGTCCACTTCAAGGCGGGCGGACTAGAAACTGCTCTCTGAGTAGTTGTCAGTCTCTTGCCACCCACTCGGTGGACGCTAAGGTCAACAACCGCTGGCTGTGATGACTGGTTGTGCCCTCGACTTTTTTCAACGAGTCTGTAGATAGGTTTTGATGGTTTTACTCGGTTTAGAAACTGTTTTGTCATTTGATCTCAACCTGAGGTCATTTAAGAAACCAATGACTGCGTCTCATCTCTTTATTAGAAAACGGTTCCACACACATAACGTCCACGGGAAGCCTGATATTCAAGAACTTCGAGGAGGGCATGACTGGCATATACACGTGTTTCCTCGAGTACAAACCAACCGTGGAGGACGCTGTTACAAATCTCCAGCTGAAATACATTGTGTACGGTAAGAAGCGCCTCTGTGGCCTTCTGTCGTTTCTCGGTGTTTTCAAATAATTAACCCTCTAACAAATAACGAGGGAGCTCGTTATTTTTTACCCTCTTCATTAAAGAGAAGTCACTGCCTGGCTGTAGTTTGCCAAAGACTTTGAAAGGAGTTTGGGGGGAGGCAGGTCTTCTTCCTGGGGGGGGGGGGTGTCTGCGTGCACGCAGACGAGGAGGAGGGGTCAGGGAGCTAGAGAAATGCAGACGAGGAGGGGGAGGAGGGGTCAGGGAGCTAGAGAAATGCAGAGGAGGAGGGGTCAGGGAGCCACAGAAATGCAGACGAGGAGGGGTCAGGGAGCTACAGAAGTGCAGAGGAGGAGGAGTCAGGGAGCTACAGAAGTGCAGAGGAGGAGGAGTCAGGGAGCTACAGAAATGCAGAGGAGGAGGGGTCAGGGAGCTAGAGAAATGCAGAGGAGGAGGAGTCAGGGAGCTAGAGAAATGCAGACGAGGAGGGGTCAGGGAGCTACAGAAATGCAGAGGAGGAGGAGTCAGGGAGCTACAGAAATGCAGACGAGGAGGGGTCAGGGAGCTAGAGAAATGCAGAGGAGGAGGGGTCAGGGAGCCACAGAAATGCAGGGACACGGTATGCGGTCCTGCAGGGCTGGCCTTCTCGTTGGCCCGGACCCCTGTAAGGTCACCGAAGCTGTGCAGGCGTGTGTCTCTCGCTCCCCTTGCTAGCTGAGCTGTTTTCTGTCGTGTGGATGGACCACCGTCCGCCTGTCTGTGTGTCTGTCCCGTGACTCACCCCCCCCACCTCGCGGAGCCCCCGGGCAGCCTCCGCAGGCTGCCGTGAGCACGGAGCGTGGTGTCAGGCGCAGACGTCTCCGTTCCCGGGGGACGGAGGCCCGAGGTGCCGTCGGTGGGTCATGGGGCGGTTGCCTGTCGAGCGTCACGAGAAACCTCCAACCTGCTTTCCAGCACGGCTGTGCCATTTGGCATTCCTGCTGGCCGCAGAGGGAGGGGTCGTGCGGTCTCCCCGCGCCCTCACCAGCGTTTGGCATTATTACCAGTATCTTTCATATTAGCAGTTGCGGTCGGTGTGAAGTGATGTTTCATTAAGGTTTTTGTAGGCGCACACCGAATGTCTAAGGTGCTGAACAGATTTTTAAAGCATATTTGCCACCTGTACGTCCTCTTTAGTGAAATGTCTGTGGATAGCTTTTGCCCATTTTCTAACTGGATTTTTTAATATATTCCTGTTGAGTTTTCAGAATTTCTTTAAAAATATGTTTCTAGATACTATTTTTTGTTGTTATTTAAAAATATTTCTTTTATTCTGTATCTTGTGTGTATCAGCATCTTAATGGGATATTTTCCATCCCAAAGGGAGCAGATATAGAATACATTTTTTAATTTTTAATTTTTTTAACTCTGATCCCCTTTATCTTACTCCCTACCGTCTGCCTCTGGCAACCACCAGTCTCTGTTCCCCTGGACCTATGAGCTTTTATAGATATATGGTCCTCGATAAGTTTTATAAATGTGCCCCCTGGCCATTTGGCTCTGTGGATTGAGCGTAGGCATGGCGTATGGATGTCCCGGGTTTGGTCCAGGAGCAGGAGAAGCGACCATCTGCTTCTCCTCCCCTCCCTCTCCCCCTTCTCTCTCTCTTCCGCTCCCACAGCCGGTGGCTTGTTTGATTGGAACAGCGGCTCCAGGCGGGGGGGGGGGGGGGGGGGGGGTTGCGGGGTGAATCCGGTCAAGGAGCATGGGAGAGTCTCTTTCTCTTATTTCCCCTCCTCTCACTTAACATAAAATACCTTATAGATTTGTTAGATACATACTTACTTTGTCTTTGCTTGCTGTTAGGAATTATGACGGATTCTTCACAGATGAATATGTAATTTACAGAAGTTTTATTCCTGAGTTTGAAGCAGCATAATGCTGTGGTTATTCAGGCTGTGGCCAGGTTCCTCGGTTAGAATCTTAGTTTTGATAGCATAGGAAAGTGGGCATGTGACCATCTATCTCTTCTTCAAATTTCCCATGATGGATATAAAAATAATGCCAATCTCCGATGAAGTTAGAAGACTGAAATACGTGATTATTTGTAAAGTGCCTGTAATAACATTTGTCACTTGGCAACTTTTAGATAGTTTGTTTAATTTAAAAAAAAAAAATATATATATATGTGATACATTTATTCCATTAATGGTGTCTCTTGAATTGTTGCAATATATCTGAATGGCTTACGTAACTGTTTCTGTGTTTTTTCCCGGTCCAATTGCACAGCCTACAGTGAGCCCCGCTTTTATTACCAGTTCACAGCTCGCTACCACGCAGCTCCGTGCTACAGTAGCTACAGTGTGTCTTTTGAGACTAAACTTCTACAGATTTTAGGCAAACTAGTTTTAAAACTTTCATGCGAAGTTTCAATTCTGAAGTCGGAATGCCATCGTGTTAAAATGCAGAAAGCTGGTTTTCAAAATGAATTGTTTTTTACATTTGCAGGTAAGTCTAGGCAATTCTTTAAAGGAGACAGATTGAGAAACACAGAGCTGATTTTTTAAATTTCATTTTTATGTTTATTTATTGCCATTTTTAATTGAATGTATTGGGGGTGACTTGGGTCAATAAAATTCTACAGGCTTCAAGCATACAGCTCCATTACATGCCCTCAGTGCACCTGCTGTGTGTTCCCCACCCCAAGTCCAACCTTCCTCCATCACCATTTATGCCCCGCCACCCTCTCCTGCCTCCCCCCCCCCCACCTCTCTTTCTGGTCATCACCACACTGTTGTCTGTGTCCATGAGGTTTTCCTTTCTTTGCATAATCCCTTTACCCAGCCCCTCCCCCTCACAGCTGTCAGTCTGTCCTCTGTATCTACATCTACGAGTCAGTTCCTATTTTGTTTATTAGTTCATTTTGTCCATTAGATTCCACGTATGAGTGAAATCATATGGTGTCTGTCTTTCTTTCATGGGCTTATCTCACTGAGCACAATGCTCTTCCACAAAAGTTTAGATTTCCTTCTTTCTTATGGCTGAGTAGTATTCCATTGTGTAAATGTGCCACAGCTGTTTTATCCACTCCTTTACTGATGGCCACGTGGGCTGCTTCCGAATCTTTGCCATTGCAAATAATGCTGCAGTGAACATAGGGGTGCGTGTAGTCTTTCTAATTAGTGTTTTTGGTTTCTTTTGACACATTCCCAGAAGTGGGATGGCTGGGTCAGAAGGCAGTTCTATTTCTAGTTTTCTGAGGAGACTCCATACTGCTTTCCCCAGTGGCTGCACCAGTCTGCATTCCCACCGGCAGTGCAGGAGGGTTCCCTGTTCTCCGCACCCTCGTCAGCACCTGTTGTTTGTTGACTTATTGATCAGAGCCATTCTGACAGATGTGAGGGGGTAATTCACACTCCTCTGGTGATTAGTGACGTTGAGCATCTTTTTACGTGTCCATCCACCTTTTCTCTGTCCTCTTTGGAGAAGTCCTTTTACTTTATTCTGTCCCAGTGTTCCATAGTGTTTGAAATGCTTTCTTTTTTATTTTTGAAGAATAGTTTGCCATATATACTATTTCTGGCTTATAGTTTTTTAAAAATTGTTTTCCCCCTAATACTTGGGAGGTTTATAGTTTTTCTTTCAATTCTTTAAGTGTGTCTTCTCACTACCTTCTGACCTCCACTGTTTTTGATGAGAAATTTGCTTTTAATCTTCTTATGGACTCTTAGTATGGGGCAGGTGACTTTTTTTCTTTTTCTGTTTTCAATATTATCTCTTTGTGTTTGATTTCTGACAGTTTTTAGTATTGACTCCTTTGCATTTATCCTGCTTGAATTCCATCGATCTTCTTGAAAATGGTGATTCATGCATTTTATCATATTGGGAAATTTTTGGATATCATTTTTTGAGTATTTTTTTTTTTAGTCTCTTATCTTTTCTCTCTCCTGTGACTGCCGTCAGGCACGTGTTGTTATACTTGATGTTTCACAGGTCTCCCAGGCCTTCTTCATTTCCTACTCGTTTTCTCTCTGCTCCTTTGACTGGATCATTTCAGTAGACTGGTCTTCAAGTTCAGTGATTCTTCCACAAGATCGACCTCCAGTGAACTCCTCACTCTAGTGGTTGCAATGACCACACAGAGAATTCCTACTCGGTTTCTTTTCTTAGAGCTCTTTCTCTTCATCGAGATCATCTGTCTGTTGAGGCATCATTTTTCCTGACTGCTTTTTGTCTATTGTTTTCTTCAGTTTTTTTTTTTTTTTTTTTTTTGTATTTTTCTGAAGCTGGAAATGGGGAGAGACAGTCAGACAGACTCCCGCATGCGCCCGACCGGGATCCACCCGGCACGCCCACCAGGGGCGACACTCTGCCCACCAGGGGGCGATGCTCTGCCCCTCCGGGGCGTCTCTCTGCCACGACCAGAGCCACTCCAGTGCCTGGGGCAGAGGCCAAGGAGCCATCCCCAGCGCCCGGGCCATCTTTGCTCCAATGGAGCCTTGGCTGCAGGAGGGGAAGAGAGAGACAGAGAGGAAGGAGGGGGTGGGGGTGGAGAAGCAAATGGGCGCTTTTCCTATGTGCCCTGGCCGGGAATCAAACCCGGGTCCCCCGCACGCCAGGCCGACGCTCTACCGCTGAGCCAACCGGCCAGGGCCTTCTTCAGCTTTTTTAAACATATTTAAGAAACTTGGTTTAGAGTTTATGTCCTAGTAAGTCTGATGTCTGTGCTTCCTCAGTGACAGTTTCTGTTCTTTTTTTTTTTTTTAATTAATGTTCCATGTTCTTCTCATTTTTCTTTTCATGACTTGTAAATTTTTTTTGACAGGTGTGCATTTTTAAAGTTCTAAATAGAATACTCCTGAAATCATATTCATCCACCGTCTTTGCCTCGGTTCTTGTTGCTTGTGTGGGTGTAACTGTTTTGTGACTTTCTAAACTGCTTTTCTGAGACTTGTATCCTTTGTTGTGTGTGATCTCTGATGTCTTTCTTCAACTTGATGTTATCCGGTGAATTGATAGAGATTTGCTTAAATGCTGTGTTTAAGTCAACTCTTGTCAGTTCAGCATTCACTTTGGTTGTTTTAAATGTTCACCATTTTCCAGAGTTACGACCAATTGATTCGGACCATTTTGTTTTTTCTTGGTCATTTTTTTCCAGCCTTTCTGAGGTAGGACATAGCTTGTCGTTTCCTACTCTATCGTTTCGACTAACACCATCCCTATTTTTCTCATTTTTTCAATCCTGTAAAAAGCTTGCCTTAAAAAAAAAAAAAGTAGGTAGCTTCCTCCAGGATGAGGTCAGCCATCTGGCCTCAGGAAAGCGGGTGGCAGCACGGAAGGCAGAAACTCAGGAGTGGATCGTGCTGGCAGACCCGGGGGGCTCCTCCCGGGCTGAGCCGGAGAGAGAGCACCTGGCACTGCGTGGGGTCTGCCGAGTGTGGGGGGAGAACTGGGCCAGCAGAGCACCTGTCTCTTACCGGCATGCGTGCTGGGTTCGATTTCTGCAGTGGCCTCGCTTAGTAACTCGAGTCATCGTGAGTGGCCCCTCCCCTTGGCCCTCTGTGCTCCGGCCACCCTCGTCTTCCTGACACCCCTCCAGCACTCCACGCCTGTTTCTGACTCGGGCGAGTTACAGGAGCTCCTCTCATGGGCCACTCAGCCCCTTCAGTTTTTTTTTTTTTCTTTTGTGTGTGTATGTTTTTACTTGAACATCACTATCACCCAATTTAAAATTGTAATCCTGTGGCCATTTCAAAATTCCCACACTTCCTTTCCTCCTTCCTCTTTTCTTTCTTAACCCTAGTGCTTACCACCTTTGTATACAATATGTTTATGGACTGATGACTGCTTGTTGCTATCTTTTTTTTTTTTTTCTGTGTTAGAATATGCTTTTCAGAAAGGCATGGGGTTTGTCAGCTTTGACCACTTCTGTGTCTGAGACTCCTAGAATAACCCCTGGTACAGAGTCGACTCCCGGTAGTTATGTGTTGGGTGAGTGGGTCCTCGCATGCCTGCACCAGTGGAGATGTGTGTGGTTCAGTTGCCGTGGGTCCTGGCATGCCTGCACCAGTGGAGATGTGTGTGGTTCAGTTGCCGTGGGTCCTGGCATGCCTGCACCAGTGGAGATGTGTGTGGTTCAGTTGCCGTGGGTCCTGGCATGCCTGCACCAGTGGAGATGTGTGTGGTTCAGTTGCCGTGGGTCCTCGCATGCCTGCACCAGTGGAGATGTGTGTGGTTCAGTTGCCGTGGCCACCACCACAGTCCACCCCATCCCCTGTCCAGCATGGTGGCTGTGGCTTGTCACTCTGTTGGGACTTAGAGTTAGTCAAATACACGCACTAGATAGTCTGGGTAGAGTGAAGTGGAATATTGAACAAGTACATACGTATTGATATATACATATCATTATATACTATATGTTAGGAAAGCTATTAATAAAATGATTCTGCTGTCGAACTTTTATTAAGTTCAACAGCCAAACATGAACAATCAAGAAGGTTGCTTAATTTTTAAGTATGCTGCCATTGTGAGGTTTTTCTGATGTACATAAACCAAATATTTGGCTTAGGTGTTTAGCTAAAAAGAGTGCTTTCACAATTAGGAAAGTTGCTTACATTTTTAGTGGAAGAGAAAGAGAAGGCAAATGATCTATTTTCTGTTTCAAAAGCCCATTTAAATATCGCAATATGGTACCTTAGATCCGAGCTAAAATGTCATGTATTTTCTCAGTTTCATGTTTAGAATCTGAAAACAAATCCAAGCCATGTGCAGACCACAGTTGTGATAAGTCTTCAAGGCTCTCTAAGGTATGTTATGTGAAGCTGGAAAAAAGAGAAAAGAAATGAACACAGCCAGTGTGGGAGATACAGAGTCAATGTCTCAGCTATTTGTAAACAAATCAATCCCTCCCACACACATGGAGGGAAGCCAATGATTATAATAATAATAATAATAATAATAATAATAATAATAATAAAAAAACTTTGTAAAACAATACGTGATAAGAATTGGACCAAGATTCGTATGAACTATTTGTATGAAAATAATTTGAAATTTAACATTTTATAACTGTTGGTATTAAGATGATTTCCCATTGATTTGGCTTTCTTTGCTATTCCAAATTAATTTACAATTATTGATCAAGTAGACTTCTGTGTTACCATCTAAGTAATAAGTTTGCTCGCTAATGTTTATTGACTTGTCTTCATACTGCTCGGTGGCTCGCTCGCCCCCTGTGCCTGGGGTGAGAGCTGCACTCTCAGTCCCAGCCGCCCCCCGTGCCTGGGGTGAGAGCTGCACTCTGAGTCCCAGCCGCCCCCCGTGCCTGGGGTGAGAGCTGCACTCTGAGTCCCAGCCGCCCCCCGTGCCTGGGGTGAGAGCTGCACTCTGAGTCCCAGCCGCCCCCCGTGCCTGGGGTGAGAGCTGCAGTCTCAGTCCCAGCCGCCCCCCCGTGCCTGGGGTGAGAGCTGCACTCTCAGTCCCAGCCGCCCCCCGTGCCTGGGGTGAGAGCTGCAGTCTCAGTCCCAGCCGCCCCCCCGTGCCTGGGGTGAGAGCTGCACTCTGAGTCCCAGCCGCCCCCCGTGCCTGGGGTGAGAGCTGCAGTCTCGGTCCCAGCCGCCCCCTGTGCCTGGGGTGAGAGCTGCACTCTGAGTCCCAGCCGCCCCCCGTGCCTGGGGTGAGAGCTGCACTCTGAGTCCCAGCCGCCCCCCGTGCCTGGGGTGAGAGCTGCAGTCTAGGTCCCAGCCGCCCCCTGTGCCTGGGGTGAGAGCTGCAGTCTCGGTCCCAGCCGCCCCCTGTGCCTGGGGTGAGAGCTGCACTCTGGGTCCCAGCCGCCCCCCGTGCCTGGGGTGAGAGCTGCAGTCTCGGTCCCAGCCGCCCCCCGTGCCTGGGGTGAGAGCTGCAGTCTCGGTCCCAGCCGCCCCCCGTGCCTGGGGTGAGAGCTGCAGTCTCGGTCCCAGCCGCCCCCTGTGCCTGGGGTGAGAGCTGCAGTCTCAGTCCCAGCCGCCCCCTGTGCCTGGGGTGAGAGCTGCAGTCTCGGTCCCAGCCGCCCCCCGTGCCTGGGGTGAGAGCTGCACTCTCGGTCCCAGCCGCCCCCCGTGCCTGGGGTGAGAGCTGCAGTCTCGGTCCCAGCCGCCCCCCGTGCCTGGGGTGAGAGCTGCACTCTGAGTCCCAGCCGCCCCCTGTGCCTGGGGTGAGAGCTGCACTCTCAGTCCCAGCCACCTGTGGGTTCAGTTCTTTCTTTTACATGATACTTAACATGCTGTTCATGCTCCGTGTGTTTATGGTGGAATCTCCCCATCTCTAATTAGTCTTCAGTGACTAGGAACAACTTATAAAATTATTTTTAAACATTTGGTATATTCGGTCATCATGATTGTAAACTTTTCTAAAGTTGTATGCTTTGTTTGGCTCAAATAATTGTCCCCATGTCAACCATCAGCATGCTCAAAACCATTTAATTAATGGTTCAAACAGTTTCTTCCCTCCTTTCCATTATTATCACATAAAACATCTGTCCTTATTATTCTTGTTAGAGTAAAAATGAGAAATAAGAATCTGATTTATAGGACTGTTTTTATTCCTATCAGGTTTTTCTCAGGTCTAGTTTCCTTGATATATATATATATTTTTATTTTGGATGAGATGTTAGGAAGCTAAGTGATTGTGTTTCCTGAAAATTTTAATTATAGTTTGGCAATTAAATGTAGTTCATTAGATACCAGGTTTGTGTCTAATTAATTCTTAAGCACTTTCTTAAATAAAATTTATGATTAACATAGTAAATAACAACAAATTCATCAGAATTTATCAAAAGCACAGGAAAACCATTTAAATTTATTAAAAGCACAGGTAACAATGGTGTAATAGAATTAGAGTTGTATATACATGTTGAATGCAGAGTATTGGAAAACATTTTATAATTATTTATAGGAACTTTTCTGGAAGGGATACAATTTGTAAGCTATCTGAAGAGACGAGTAAGTTGAGGGTATACCCTCAGTGGTCACAGATAACCCTCAGTGGTCACAGATAACCCTCAGTGGTCACAGATAACCCTTAGTGGTCACAGATAACCCTCAGTGGTCACAGATAACCCTCAGTGGTCACAGATAACCCTCAGTGGTCACAGATAACCCTCAGTGGTCACAGAGCAGCAGGGAGTCCAGCCCTCCGTGCTCCTGACTAGAGTGGACAGGTCGTGGTCACATGTTAGAATTGAGCAGAAATGACCGGTTTGTGGAGAGTTTGAACCCATGACCACACCTTATGCTTCAACAGGTAAAACTTTTCAGTCACTGAAAAGTATAAGCCTCTTGTTAACTTTGTGAGTCAATCCAGAGTAATGATTACAAAAGAAAATGGTAATTAATTGTAGATCACAGAGATACCTGAATCATCTTTGTAAATGTAGTTTCTGGAACTCAGAGCTGGAAGCCTCATCATGGGCTGCGTTTTCTTTTGTTTGGAAACCAGTTTTTGTTTGTGGAAGGAGGGGAGCAGATGCCTCAGGATATGATTCCTTCTTTAAAATTCCTAAAGTGCGTTTCTTTAAGTGTTTCATTGTTAGAGTGCGTTTCTTAGCATACGTTTCATTTCATAAAGCTTGTCTAGATTTTGCTCATAGACCCATCCGAATATCATTCAAAATCCCAAGGGACTAAAAAGTTTAAGTTTATGTCCAAACGGTTTCTTTATGTTCTATTTGGAAGTGCCTTTGGAAATGTTGGAGGTTTGTTAGTTGATATCTTTTGATTTTTACATGTGTTATTCATTTCCTGTGAATGCAAGATACATAAGGCCCCCAAGAGTTTGGTTTCCCCCACGTCTAGTAAATACCTAAGCAACTTTATTCTAAAATCACGTTTATTTGTGAAAATAATATTTTTTTTCTCTCATGTTGTATTTCTGTTTTAGGCTAAAACCCTAATAGAGAGATTTTTTACTGAACAAGTGGAAGCTCTGGGCAAGCGTCCCGGGCCCTTGCCTGAGATATACTATATAGAAGATACCCTGCAAATGGTCTGGATGAACCGCTGCTTTCCAGGGTACGGAATCAATACCCTGAAACATCCAAAATGTCCCGAGTGCTGTGGTATGTAACGCACTGCGACTTCCTGGCTTGTATTTATGAAAACGCGCCCCTTTTCCTCATGCCTAAGTGAACAGCTGCCACTGCTTCATGTACTTGAAGTGGTGTGTTTGAAAAAACTATGTGAATCTGAAGATTCAAACTAACAGCCGGATGGCTGGCTTGCCGTCAGGCTGGGTGTTCCTGTTACAGTAGAGAGGGGCTAGGAGCCTCACGACAGAGGTCCGGGAGGAAACACGGTAGTTACCAGTCAGAGTTTCTTTCCTAGAAAGAATCAAATTGTATTTCTTTTATCATCAATTATTGATGGGTTAACATGTGAACAGCCTGGATTAGCTGTCGTTTACCTTTTCTGATTGAATTTATTGGGGTCACATTGGTCAATACAATGAGCCAGGTTTCAGGTGTATTCTGTGATATGTCACCTGGACACTGTATTCACTGTGTGCCACCACCGAAGTCGAGGCTCCTTCTGTCACCTGTGTCCCCTCTGACCCTCTTCTCCTTCTGTCACCATGTCCCCTCTGACCCTCTTCACCTTCCGTCACCATGTCCCCCTCTGACCCTCTTCACCTTCCGTCACCTGTGTCCCCTCTGACCCTCTTCACCTTCCGTCACCTGTGTCCCCTCTGACCCTCTTCACCTTCCGTCACCATGTCCCCCTCTGACCCTCTTCACCTTCCGTCACCTGTGTCCCCTCTGACCCTCTTCACCTTCCGTCACCTGTGTCCCCTCTGACCCTCTTCACCTTCCGTCACCATGTCCCCCTCTGACCCTCTTCACCTTCCGTCACCTGTGTCCCCTCTGACCCTCTTCACCTTCCGTCATCATGTCCCCTCTGACCCTCTTCACCTTCCGTCATCATGTCCCCTCTGACCCTCTTCTCCTTCCGTCATCATGTCCCCTCTGACCCTCTTCACCTTCCGTCATCATGTCCCCTCTGACCCTCTTCTCCTTCCGTCATCATGTCCCCTCTGACCCTCTTCTCCTTCCGTCATCATGTCCCCTCTGACCCTCTTCTCCTTCCGTCATCATGTCCCCTCTGACCCTCTTCTCCTTCCGTCATCATGTCCCCTCTGACCCTCTTCTCCTTCCGTCATCATGTCCCCTCTGACCCTCTTCACCTTCCGTCATCATGTCCCCTCTGACCCTCTTCTCCTTCCGTCATCATGTCCCCTCTGACCCTCTTCTCCTTCCGTCATCATGTCCCCTCTGACCCTCTTCTCCTTCTGTCATCATGTCCCCTCTGACCCTCTTCACCTTCCGTCACCTGTGTCCCCTCTGACCCTCTTCTCCTTCCGTCATCATGTCCCCTCTGACCCTCTTCTCCTTCCGTCATCATGTCCCCTCTGACCCTCTTCTCCTTCCGTCACCTGTGTCCCCTCTGACCCTCTTCTCCTTCCGTCATCATGTCCCCTCTGACCCTCTTCACCTTCCGTCACCTGTGTCCCCTCTGACCCTCTTCTCCTTCCGTCATCATGTCCCCTCTGACCCTCTTCACCTTCCGTCACCTGTGTCCCCTCTGACCCTCTTCTCCTTCTGTCACCTGTGTCCCCTCTGACCCTCTTCTCCTTCTGTCACCTGTGTCCCCTCTGACCCTCTTCTCCTTCTGTCACCTGTGTCCCCTCTGACCCTCTTCACCTTCTGTCACCTGTGTCCCCTCTGATCCTCTTCACCTTCCGTCATCATGTCCCCTCTGACCCTCTTCTCCTTCTGTCACCTGTGTCCCCTCTGACCCTCTTCACCTTCCGTCACCATGTCCCCTCTGACCCTCTTCACCTTCCGTCATCATGTCCCCTCTGACCCTCTTCTCCTTCCGTCATCATGTCCCCTCTGACCCTCTTCTCCTTCCGTCACCTGTGTCCCCTCTGACCCTCTTCACCTTCCGTCATCATGTCCCCTCTGACCCTCTTCACCTTCCGTCACCTGTGTCCCCTCTGACCCTCTTCACCTTCCGTCATCATGTCCCCTCTGACCCTCTTCTCCTTCCGTCACCTGTGTCCCCTCTGACCCTCTTCTCCTTCCGTCATCATGTCCCCTCTGACCCTCTTCACCTTCCGTCACCTGTGTCCCCTCTGACCCTCTTCTCCTTCCGTCATCATGTCCCCTCTGACCCTCTTCTCCTTCCGTCACCTGTGTCCCCTCTGACCCTCTTCACCTTCCGTCACCTGTGTCCCCTCTGACCCTCTTCACCTTCCGTCACCTGTGTCCCCTCTGACCCTCTTCTCCTTCCGTCACCTGTGTCCCCTCTGACCCTCTTCTCCTTCCGTCACCTGTGTCCCCTCTGACCCTCTTCACCTTCCGTCACCTGTGTCCCCTCTGACCCTCTTCTCCTTCCGTCATCATGTCCCCTCTGACCCTCTTCTCCTTCCGTCACCTGTGTCCCCTCTGACCCTCTTCTCCTTCCGTCACCTGTGTCCCCTCTGACCCTCTTCACCTTCTGTCACCTGTGTCCCCTCTGACCCTCTTCACCTTCCGTCACCTGTGTCCCCTCTGACCCTCTTCTCCTTCCGTCACCATGTCCCCTCTGACCCTCTTCACCTTCCGTCATCATGTCCCCTCTGACCCTCTTCTCCTTCCGTCATCATGTCCCCTCTGACCCTCTTCTCCTTCCGTCATCATGTCCCCTCTGACCCTCTTCTCCTTCCGTCACCTGTGTCCCCTCTGACCCTCTTCACCTTCCGTCATCATGTCCCCTCTGACCCTCTTCACCTTCCGTCACCTGTGTCCCCTCTGACCCTCTTCTCCTTCCGTCATCATGTCCCCTCTGACCCTCTTCTCCTTCCGTCACCTGTGTCCCCTCTGACCCTCTTCACCTTCCGTCACCTGTGTCCCCTCTGACCCTCTTCACCTTCCGTCACCTGTGTCCCCTCTGACCCTCTTCTCCTTCCGTCACCTGTGTCCCCTCTGACCCTCTTCTCCTTCCGTCACCTGTGTCCCCTCTGACCCTCTTCACCTTCCGTCACCTGTGTCCCCTCTGACCCTCTTCTCCTTCCGTCATCATGTCCCCTCTGACCCTCTTCTCCTTCCGTCACCTGTGTCCCCTCTGACCCTCTTCTCCTTCTGTCACCTGTGTCCCCTCTGACCCTCTTCACCTTCCGTCACCTGTGTCCCCTCTGACCCTCTTCACCTTCCGTCACCTGTGTCCCCTCTGACCCTCTTCTCCTTCCGTCACCATGTCCCCTCTGACCCTCTTCACCTTCCGTCACCATGTCCCCTCTGACCCTCTTCACCTTCCGTCATCATGTCCCCTCTGACCCTCTTCTCCTTCCGTCATCATGTCCCCTCTGACCCTCTTCTCCTTCCGTCATCATGTCCCCTCTGACCCTCTTCTCCTTCCGTCACCTGTGTCCCCTCTGACCCTCTTCTCCTTCCGTCATCATGTCCCCTCTGACCCTCTTCTCCTTCTGTCACCTGTGTCCCCTCTGACCCTCTTCTCCTTCCGTCACCTGTGTCCCCTCTGACCCTCTTCACCTTCCGTCACCTGTGTCCCCTCTGACCCTCTTCTCCTTCCGTCATCATGTCCCCTCTGACCCTCTTCTCCTTCTGTCACCTGTGTCCCCTCTGACCCTCTTCTCCTTCTGTCACCTGTGTCCCCTCTGACCCTCTTCACCTTCTGTCACCTGTGTCCCCTCTGACCCTCTTCACCTTCCGTCACCTGTGTCCCCTCTGACCCTCTTCACCTTCCGTCATCATGTCCCCTCTGACCCTCTTCTCCTTCCGTCATCATGTCCCCTCTGACCCTCTTCTCCTTCCGTCATCATGTCCCCTCTGACCCTCTTCTCCTTCCGTCATCATGTCCCCTCTGACCCTCTTCACCTTCCGTCATCATGTCCCCTCTGACCCTCTTCTCCTTCCGTCATCATGTCCCCTCTGACCCTCTTCTCCTTCCGTCATCATGTCCCCTCTGACCCTCTTCTCCTTCCGTCATCATGTCCCCTCTGACCCTCTTCTCCTTCCGTCATCATGTCCCCTCTGACCCTCTTCTCCTTCCGTCATCATGTCCCCTCTGACCCTCTTCTCCTTCCGTCATCATGTCCCCTCTGACCCTCTTCACCTTCCGTCATCATGTCCCCTCTGACCCTCTTCTCCTTCCGTCATCATGTCCCCTCTGACCCTCTTCTCCTTCCGTCATCATGTCCCCTCTGACCCTCTTCTCCTTCCGTCATCATGTCCCCTCTGACCCTCTTCACCTTCCGTCACCTGTGTCCCCTCTGACCCTCTTCTCCTTCTGTCACCTGTGTCCCCTCTGACCCTCTTCTCCTTCTGTCACCTGTGTCCCCTCTGACCCTCTTCTCCTTCTGTCACCTGTGTCCCCTCTGACCCTCTTCTCCTTCTGTCACCTGTGTCCCCTCTGACCCTCTTCTCCTTCTGTCACCTGTGTCCCCTCTGACCCTCTTCACCTTCCGTCATCATGTCCCCTCTGACCCTCTTCACCTTCCGTCATCATGTCCCCTCTGACCCTCTTCACCTTCCGTCATCATGTCCCCTCTGACCCTCTTCTCCTTCTGTCACCTGTGTCCCCTCTGACCCTCTTCTCCTTCTGTCACCTGTGTCCCCTCTGACCCTCTTCTCCTTCTGTCACCTGTGTCCCCTCTGACCCTCTTCTCCTTCTGTCACCTGTGTCCCCTCTGACCCTCTTCTCCTTCTGTCACCTGTGTCCCCTCTGACCCTCTTCTCCTTCCGTCATCTGTGTCCCCTCTGACCCTCTTCACCTTCCGTCACCTGTGTCCCCTCTGACCCTCTTCTCCTTCCGTCATCATGTCCCCTCTGACCCTCTTCTCCTTCCGTCATCATGTCCCCTCTGACCCTCTTCTCCTTCCGTCATCATGTCCCCTCTGACCCTCTTCTCCTTCCGTCATCATGTCCCCTCTGACCCTCTTCTCCTTCCGTCATCATGTCCCCTCTGACCCTCTTCTCCTTCTGTCATCATGTCCCCTCTGACCCTCTTCACCTTCCGTCACCTGTGTCCCCTCTGACCCTCTTCTCCTTCTGTCACCTGTGTCCCCTCTGACCCTCTTCTCCTTCTGTCACCTGTGTCCCCTCTGACCCTCTTCTCCTTCTGTCACCTGTGTCCCCTCTGACCCTCTTCTCCTTCTGTCACCTGTGTCCCCTCTGACCCTCTTCTCATTCTGTCACCTGTGTCCCCTCTGACCCTCTTCACCTTCCGTCATCATGTCCCCTCTGACCCTCTTCACCTTCCGTCATCATGTCCCCTCTGACCCTCTTCACCTTCCGTCATCATGTCCCCTCTGACCCTCTTCTCCTTCTGTCACCTGTGTCCCCTCTGACCCTCTTCTCCTTCTGTCACCTGTGTCCCCTCTGACCCTCTTCTCCTTCTGTCACCTGTGTCCCCTCTGACCCTCTTCTCCTTCTGTCACCTGTGTCCCCTCTGACCCTCTTCTCCTTCTGTCACCTGTGTCCCCTCTGACCCTCTTCTCCTTCTGTCACCTGTGTCCCCTCTGACCCTCTTCACCTTCCGTCATCATGTCCCCTCTGACCCTCTTCTCCTTCCGTCACCTGTGTCCCCTCTGACCCTCTTCTCCTTCCGTCATCATGTCCCCTCTGACCCTCTTCTCCTTCCGTCATCATGTCCCCTCTGACCCTCTTCTCCTTCTGTCACCTGTGTCCCCTCTGACCCTCTTCACCTTCCGTCATCTGTGTCCCCTCTGACCCTCTTCTCCTTCTGTCACCTGTGTCCCCTCTGACCCTCTTCACCTTCTGTCACCTGTGTCCCCTCTGATCCTCTTCACCTTCCGTCATCATGTCCCCTCTGACCCTCTTCTCCTTCTGTCACCTGTGTCCCCTCTGACCCTCTTCACCTTCCGTCACCATGTCCCCTCTGACCCTCTTCACCTTCCGTCATCATGTCCCCTCTGACCCTCTTCACCTTCCGTCACCTGTGTCCCCTCTGACCCTCTTCTCCTTCCGTCACCTGTGTCCCCTCTGACCCTCTTCTCCTTCTGTCACCTGTGTCCCCTCTGACCCTCTTCACCTTCCGTCACCTGTGTCCCCTCTGACCCTCTTCTCCTTCCGTCACCTGTGTCCCCTCTGACCCTCTTCACCTTCCGTCACCTGTGTCCCCTCTGACCCTCTTCACCTTCCGTCACCTGTGTCCCCTCTGACCCTCTTCTCCTTCCGTCACCTGTGTCCCCTCTGACCCTCATCACTCCCCCACCCCCTTTCCTCTTGGAATGGCCACCCTGTTGTCTGTGTCTGTGAGTTTCTTCCTTCGTTTAAGTCCTTCACTTTCTCACCCAGCCCCCCAAGCCCCCTCCCCTCTGACAGCTGTCAGTTCGATCTCCCTCTTTATGAGTCTGTTTCCATTTTGTGTGTTACTTTATTTTGTTCATTAGATTCCACATATAAGTGAAGTCCTACGCTGCTTGTCTTTCTCTGACTGGTTATTTCATTTAGCATCAGACTCGGCAGGTCCATCCACACTGTCTTTTTTATGGCCAACTAATATTCCACTGTGTAAACGCACCAGTTTTTTAATCCATCCGTCCACTGATGGGCACCTGGGCTGCTTCCAAACCTTGGCTATTGTACATAACACTGCAATGAACATAGGGGTGCGTCCACTCTTTCTAATTAGTGTTTGGGGTTTCTGTGGATATAGTCCGAGAGGTGGGATGGCTGGGTCAGAAGGCAGCTCCATTTCTAATGTTCTGAGGAGACTGCCCACTGCTGCCCCCAGTGGCTGCTCCAGTCTGCATTCCCACCGGCAGAGGACAAGGGTCCCCTTTCTCCACACCCTCGCCAGCACTTGTCACTTGTTTTATTGGTGATAGTCATTCTGACAGGTGTGAGGTGCTATCTCATTGTGGTTTTCATTTTCCTCTCTCTGATGATTAGTGACGTTGAACATCTTTTCATACGTCTATTGGCCATCTGTATGTGCTTTTTAGAAAAGTGTCTATTCAGGTCCTTTGCCCATTTTTATATACTTTTTAATTTACTGATTTTTTTTTTTTTTTTGAAGAGAGAAGAAGTGGGGAGAGACAGAGAAACATCAGTTTATTGTTCCACTTATCTATACATTCACTGGTTGATTCTTATATGTGCCCCTACCAGGGATCAAACCCACAACCTTGGCATATCAGGATGATGCCCTAACCAACTGAGCTACCCGACCAGGGCCCCTTTGCCCATGTCTTAATTGGATTGTTTTCTTTTCAGTGTTGAGTTTTATAAGTTTCTTATAAATTTTGGATATTAAACCCTTATAAGATGTATTGGCAAATGTGTTCTCCCATTCACTGTGTTGTCTTTTCATTTTGTTGGTTTCCTTTGCTGGACAAAACCTTTTTAATTCTTCATAGTCTTATTTGTTTATTCTTTCTTTTGTTTCCCTTGCCCAAGGACATCCATCAGAAAAACAAATGCTGTGAGAAATGTTTGAGATTTTACTGCCTATGTTTTCTTCTAGGGTTTTTATGGTTTCAAGTCTAACATTTAAGCCTCTCCTCCATTTTGAGGTGATTCTTGTGTACGGTGTAAGAAGATGGTCTAGTTTTATTTATTTTTTGCGGGTATCTGTTCATTTTTCCTAACACCATTTATTGACTAGAGTAGACCATCTTTACCCCACTGTTTGTTCTTGCCTCCTTTGTCAGACAGTAATTAACTACAAAGGCATGGCCGATCTCTGGGCTCTCTGTTGTGTTTCATTGGCCTTTGTGTCTGTTTTTATGCCAGCACCGAGCTGTTTTGATTACTATGGCCCTGTGGTATATCGTCTGATATCAGGTCGTGTGTGAGATTTCTTCAACATTGTTCTTGTTTCTCAAGGTCATTGTTGCTATTTGGGTTTTTTTTTTGTTGTTGGGTTTTTTTTTTTTTTTGTTCCATATATACTTTTGGACTATTTGTTCTAACTCTGTGAAACACATCATTGGTATCTGGGCTGGAATGGCGTTGAACGTACAGATTGCTTTGAGTAGTAGTCATTTCGATGACGTCGATTCTTCCTGTCCGTGCACATGGTGGGGGCTCTCACTTATTTGTATCTTCTTTGGTCTCTTTCTTCAGTGTCTTGTAATTCTCCCAGTACGGGTCTGATACATCCTTGATGAAATGTATTCCTAGGAATTGTATTTATTTATATACTGATGCAGTTGTAAACGGGATTGTTTTCTTAGTTTCCCTTCCTAATAGCTCATTGCTGGTGTATAAAAATTAAACTTATTTCTGGACACATGCATTTTGCGTCCTGCTCCTTTACTGAATTCACTTAGCAGTCCTAGTACTTTTTTTTTTTTTTTTAGTGGAATCTGTAGGGTTCTCTCTCTCTCTCTACAGTATCGTGCCATCTGCAAATCAATGACAGATTTGCTTCTTCCTTTCCAGTCTGGATCCCTTTTGTTCTCCTCCTCCGAGTGCTGTGGTCAGGACCTCAGTACTCTGTGGAGTAAGAGTGGCTAACGCGGGCATCTCTGTCTTTTCCCCAATCGTAAGATTTCCCCACTTGTAGATTTGCCCACTGAGTATGATGTTGGCAGTGGGTTTGTCATCGATGGCCTTTATCATGTTGAGATATCTTCCCTCTATTCCCACTTTGCTGAGAGTTCTTATCATGAACAGGTGCCGGATTTTATGAAATGCTTTCTCTGCGTTCATCCGTATGCTCGTGAGTCTCAGCCTTCCTTTTGTTTCTGAGACGCAGCACATTCATTGATTTGTGGCTGTTGTAGCAACCTTGCCTCCCCAGAAATTCCACCTGCTCGTGGTATGTGATCATTTTCATGTATTGCTGGATCCAGCTTGCTAATTGTGCTGAGGGTGTCGGCGTCTGTGTTCATTGGGGATATTGGTGCATAATCTTCTTTCTCTGTGGGTTTTTTTTTTTATCTGGTTTTGGCATTAGATTAGGAATCTGGGTCGGTTCTAGTTTTGACTGTTGTGAATACAGCTCATATATGAGTATTTCTGTATAAGTTTTTGTGTGGACTTGTTTTCCTTCTTCTTGGATGAATTCGTAAGAATTAAGTTGGGGGGAAGGCGTGTCTAACCTGAGAAACGGCCGCTCCTGCTTGTTCTCTCTCCCCAGTGATCTGCAGCCCCGGCTCCTACAACCCCAGCGACGGCAGCCGCTGCCTGCAGTGCAACAGCAGCATGATGTTTGGGGCCAGAGCCTGCTTTTAGGCCCCTGTCCGGAGGTCCCGGGGGGTTTAGTCCACACAAAAGTCTTGTTTCTGAAATGTCAGCACACAATAAACCACTATGATGCCAAAATTAAATGTATTATATTTTACCAAAAAAAAATTGTGTCATCATTTTAATTGAAACACTTTACGTCCCAATGTTTTATGACATTGGGAACATCCAGTAATCTGTGTTCAACGGTGCCAGACCTGTCTGTGTGACCCCAAATAGTCCCTGGGCCACTGCTTTGCAAAAATAGTTGCAACAACAACAACAGTAAAAGAAAGAAGGGAGGGAGGGGGGAGGAAGGAATGAAGGAAGGAAAGAAGGAAGGGAGGGAAAGAGGGAGGAAGGAAAGGAGGGGGGGAGGGAGGGAGGGAGAAGGGGGAGGGAGGGAGAAGGGGTAGGGAGGGAGGGAGGAAGGAAGGAAGGAAGAGGAGGGAGGAGGGAGGAGGGAGGGAGGGAGGGAGGAAGGAAGGAAGGAAGGAAGGAAGGAAGGGAGGGAGGAAGGGAGGGAGGGAGGGGAAGGAAAGGGAAAGGGAAAGGGGAAGGGGAGGGGGAGGGGGAGGGGGAGGGAAGGGATCAGGTTAGCCCAAGAGATTTTTCCGGGTTTCCCAGAAACAGTGAGCTGTGCTCTCTCTAAGACAGAGGTCCCCAAACTTTTTATACAGCGGGCCAGTTCACTGTCCCTCAGACTGTTGGAAGGCTGGACTATAAAAAAAAAAAACTATGAACAAATCCCTATGCACACTGCACATATCTTATTTTAAAGTAAAAAAACAAAACAGGAACAAATACAATATTTAAAATGAACAAGTAAATTTAAATCAACAAACTGACCAGTATTTCAATGGGAACTATGCTCCTCTCACTGACCACCAATGAAAGAGGTGCCCCTTCCGGAAGTGCTGTGGGGCCAGATAAATGGCCTCAGGGGGCCGCATGTGGCCCGCGGGCCGTAGTTTGGGGACCCCTGCTCTAAGACATGGTGACCAGCTCAGGCTGCCATGTTCTTCCACATCCGTTTTCATTCCAGCTCATTTCATTCCTTTTATTTAATTTTATTTCTTTTATTTTGACCTTTCATAGTTCAAGGTCACATTTAAAAAAAAAAAGACTGCTAGTCTAATTATTCCAAGTTTTGGCTACTGTCATATACGGTCCAGTCCCAGTGACACCCTGGGTTTTCTGTAGGGTTCAATGTGGCGATCTGAAGCGTTTTATTGTCAAGCCCTTTAGGTTACCTGTGTGGCATTGTGAGAACAGAGCCATCACTGTATGTGCCTAAGTGAACACGCGAACTTTCACAGTGAGGAGTGAGAGAGAAACGAGAGGTTTCTCTCCCCGAGAACTGCTCTAAGGAAGAGAAGCAGTCGTCACCCGCGTCGTGGCACATGAGGGCCACCGTCACCTCGTGCTCCCAGTCGTCACCGTGTCGTGGCACACGAGGGCCACCGTCACCTCGTGCTCCCAGTCGTCACCGTGTCGTGGCACACGAGGGCCACCGTCACCTCGTGCTCCCAGTCGTCACCGTGTCGTGGCACACGAGGGCCACCGTCACCTCGTGCTCGCCTCTCAGACCACGATGCTCTGTTGGAATACGGTCGGCGAACTCATTAGTCAACAGAGCAACAAATATCAACAGTACAAAGACTGAAATTTCTTTTGAGAGCCAAATTTTTTAAACTTAAACTATCTAGGTAGGCACATTCCTTATCGAGGTAGCGCCTGCACGTGGTATTTTGTGGAAGAGCCACACGTGGCTCGCGAGCCACAGTCTGCCGACCACTGGCATGGGGAGACCTTCCAAACACGTTGGTGGCTGGTGAGCGGGACGTCCCTCGGGTAACAATGCCGCCACTGTTGGCGATGATCGGCGGTCCCTTACTGCCTGCCACCACGCAAAGGTTTTGATTGAAATCCTTCACACGGTTTCCGTGTTGCATGTCCCACTCTGTGATGTATCATTGTTCTCATTCCGCTCGTGAGGAAAACGAGTGACAAGAACCGTGTGACTTCCCTGGTGTTCACACCGGTGGACGGGGAGGCGAGTGTCAGCACGATGGCTGGGCTGGGCGGCCGGTGACAGCCGGGTGAGAGGCTTCTCCTCCCCCTCTCTCTCCCTCTCTCTCCCTCTCCCTCCCTCTCTCTTTCTCTCTCTCCCTCTCTCCCTCTCTCTCCCTCTCTCTCTCTCTGTCTCCCTCTCCCTCCCTCTCTCTTTCTCTCTCTCCCTCTCTCCCTCTCTCCCTCTCTCTCCCTCTCCCTTTCTCTCTCTCCCTCTCTCTCTCCCTCTCCCTCTCTCTCTCCCCCTCTCTCTCCCTCTCCCTTTCTCTCTCTCCCTCTCTCTCTCCCTCTCCCTCTCTCTCTCCCCCTCTCTCTCCCTCTCCCTCTCCCTCTCTCTCCCTCTCTCTCCCTCTCCCTCTCTCTCCCTCTCCCTCTCTCTCCCTCTCCCTCTCTCCCTCTCCTTCTCTCTCCCTCTCCCTCTCTCCCTCTCTCTCTCTCCCTCTCCCTCTCTCCCTCCCCCTCTCTCTCCCTCTCTCTCTCTCCCTCTCCCTCTCTCTCCCTCTCCCTCTCTCCCTCCCCCTCTCTCTCCCTCTCTCTCTCTCTCTCTCCCTCTCTCTCCCTCTCCCTCTCCCTCTCCCTCTCTCTCCCTCTCCCTCTCTCTCCCTCTCCCTCTCTCTCCCTCTCCCTCTCTCCCTCCCTCCCCCCCCCCCTCTCTCTCTTCTCTCTCAGCCACGGTCACCGGGGAGCGCTGTGGCGCACAGGGTCATCCGCTCCTTGGGCCACCCTCAGTCCCTCGGCCTTGTCGTCGTGGACGCAGGGGCTGGCGTGCTTCCGGGCACTGACGCTGCCTCCCAATCAGAAGATGCCGATGACACCCCTAGGGGTGTTAGACTTTTCCATTCGATTGAATGGAATGTGGACACACGGTCACCTGCCACTATATAAGGGACTGGAAAGTGGGTATATTTCATTTTGATTCTCATTCATGTAAAAAGGGGTTTAAAAGAGACTCGGCCTGGGAAGAGGCCAGCCGTGAACCTGGGTGTCCTCCGCAGGGCTCGCCAGCCAGTGGGGGGGGGGCACGGGTGTGCCAGGGACAGGCTCAGGCAGGTCCGGAAGGCCCGGGTCAGCTCCAGGGGCAGGTGGCTCAGAACCCCGTGGTGCCCACTCCTGTCTCCTGTCTCCACACTGTTCCTACCACCTCATGGGGACTTCTCAGGACAGAGTTCCCGGGGGAGACATTCTTGAGCTCGAGTTAAAGAAGATTGTGGTCAGCACCCCAGAGTGGACAGCCCCAGGCGCACTCACTCCCAGGGGGCGGAAGGCCGCGTGGCTAAGGGACATCTCTGCAGCTGGGAGAGCTGTGAGCCGGGCCCCCGTGTGTCTCCACCCTGTCGGGAATGAGAGATGCCCAGAGCTGTGGATCTGCATGGGTTTCTAAGCAGCAAGTCAGCCGCGGTCGGAGACCTGGAAAGAGCCAGAGTGGACATCGGGTGCCGTGAGAAAATATACGGGTGCAGAGTGTGATCACACGAAGAGACCGTGGGGGACCGTCTTCACAGCCCAGTGGACAAGAGGCTCGTTCTGTGCACAGGTCAGCTTTTCCCTGACTTGCTGTGATGACAGAGATGGTCGGTCAGCCTGGTAACCGAGGCGTAATCTATCTGGTTACGGCTGCGACTGTGAGTCCGTCTTCCCACAGCAGACAGAGTCCTCCAGACAGCCGCCAACGTGGCAGCGTTCACCAGGGAGCCGGCCAGCACCCTGGAGAGCAGGTGGGTGACACTGGATCAGGCTCATCCTGGGAGGGTCTTCCCTTGGTTTATACTGGAGGGGGATGTAGATTTGCTTTCCAACATTTCTGCCCAAATCACCATCTGTGAATTTAACGAAATGCTTTTCACTGCTGTCGTTACGTTTATCACAACATTGCTGCTGACCAGGGGGCTCATCGTACAGGAAATGTGCTCAGCAATGGCGCGTTGCTCGTATAATTTACTGGTGTGACCATGTGCCCCGTTCCCTGGAAGCCTTTGGACTGTGAGGATTATGAGCTGGCCTGTGAGGGTCCTTTCCGGTGCAGAGCTGTGTGACGTCACTTAGGAAGGGTAGGACAATGTCCTCCTGGGGGCTGACTCCTGCTCTAAATCGCCAACTGACAGCAACTGGCCACATTGTTGGTTTTGTGCCTGTGGAGTTAAGGTGACTGTTGTAAAGAAATCCATAGTGGAAGCCACTGCAGCTTTTCCTCTGGGGCAACAATCCGTGGAGGCACTGCTTCCGTGGCTGAACCGCACGGGTCTCAGACCTGCGCGTGTGCCGGAGGGGAGGCGAGGGGGTCGGCTTCTCGCTGTCTGTCCACCCGCAAAGCACTGGCTTCCCGTCTCCGCGGGTTTGGACCCTGCTGGTTTGGAGGCACGGCTGCTCTGAAATGTCACCTGGTGCTCCCGCCACCTGCTGGGGAAGAGGAGGTGACTCTACCGGGCAGCACGGCTGGCCATGGCCATCGGGGGAAGCCTGTGTGGCTGTAACACCGGGGGAGGGGGGGGGGTCAGGGAGGAGGCACATCTGAGTTCTTCCTCGTCCTGTGGTCGGAGTGAGTCGAAGGCTACGACACCCGATAGGGGTGATGCTGGGGAAGGGATGACCAGGTGCCTTTTGAGAGGAGCAAACCGATGTCCAGCCACCTGCCGCCCTGCCAGTCCACCACTGCTGGCCCGGAAGCTGTGCTTTCCCGTGAGCCGCTGTCCACCACGGCGGGGGGTCAGGAAGCCGATCAGTTTACCTAATGACGTGGGAGTTTCCTCATGGGCAACGGTGGTGCCAAGACCACTTGTCAGCCAAGCCAGTTCCGTCCCCACGGCGACAGCTGTGCCGTGGCCTTCCCCAAGCGCACCTGCGTCCACGGGCTGCGGGACGAGGGAAGATGCTCGGCTCGATGTATGGATGGACCAGCTCGGTCCGTGGGTGCAAACCAATGGGTCAGAGTGTCTGCCCATTTCCGAGATGAGCCCGCCGTCCTGGAGAGGAGAGACCACACCCTCTTCCTAGACAGCGGGCTGAAGGCTGCCTGCAGCCGGAGGTCTGGGCATGGCCTGCGGACGGGCACGTGGACCTGGCACAAGGTGTGAAGACTCACCTGTTACCAGCAGTAGAAAGCGTGGGCCCTGGGACAGGCATGGAGCCACCAAGTAGCTGAAACGACTCAGCCAGTTGGCCTGCACCAGCTTTCAGCGACGGCTGCCCCAGATCCCCCCACCGACACCTGAACGGAGTGGCGGGGGCCGGCAGCCGGAGCCACCGACGGGCTGACAGGACAGACTGCTGTCCCGGCCTCTTCTAGCTAACGTCGCCCTGTCTGCCCCAGAGACCAACACGGTCCCCACTGTGCTGCTGCTGCTCACGGAACCCGGACATCCACGTGGTAGCCAGTTCATAACAGCCGGCTCCTTCCAATGGCCCGCCCTTTCTGGAATGAACACCTGCCGTGGTGTGTACAGCGCCCAGGGGCTAATATTGAATAGAAGGCCTGCCCGTCCCCCCTCCCCCGCCCCCGCCCCCCAGGCGTGGAATCCTGCAAGCAGAGCGTCCAGCCAGGGACTGGACTTCTCTCCGCGTAGAAGGTGCTGGATTGGACCTGACCCCACCCAGCAGGGGAATGGGAGTGTGCCGTCTGCTTCCTCAGGGTGGGGGGCCAGCTCCCCCAGGACTGCTAAGAGCAAGGGTGGTGTTTGCCCGCAGGAGGGTGGGTATGGCCCAGAAAGTTCTCTGCGTGAGGCCATCCTTCCCCCACACTTGAGATGTTCTTGGAGTTACTTTGGGCTGTGTCTGCTGACGGATCCGAGTGCAGGGGAGACAGTGAGAATACCAGGGGACACACTCGCTGCCGTGGTGTCCCCCAAGTCCCCGGGGACTTAGGCACCCCCCCAATTGTCAAAGTCGTCCTAGGCTGTGTGTTGTCCGCGTCCAGGGTTTTCAGTAGAAACAAGGGCCATCTTGGAGGAGGGAGGCTACTCTATCCTGGCAGAATCAGAACTCCTCCATAACAGAATTCTGTCATCTTAGTATCGTCCACGTCCGTGGTGGCTTCTCTTTCTCCATTCCCGGCCCCGGTGATGTGTGCCTTCTCTCTCTTTTTGTTTTTGATCAAGCGCATGGGAGTTTTAATTTTTATTGTGACATCTCCTTTCTCCTAGGGGGCATTTGGAATTCTGCCTCTTAATTTGCAACATATGAAGTTTTTATGTAGCTTTTCCTTATGATTTATGGATTAATTGAACTGTTGTCAGAATTTATATTCTGTGTGATGTCAGTTCTTTATAATGTATTGTGGCTCAGCGCAAAGTCCTTGTTTATAAATATTCCACACGTACTTTGAAAAAAATAAATATTCCATAATTTTTTTTTTTTTGAGAAGAATGATATACGTGTCCCCCAAGTCAGCTGTGTTAATTATATTATTCGGGCCTTCTACATCTTTTATTATTCTGTCTCTTTTTCATTCCACCAGTTACATGTAAAAATGTTACCCTATAAATTATAGTACACACCCTTACCCAAAGATCTAATCATTGTTGGTCCTTTAACCATTTTATATCTTTTCAGAGTGCAATTGACATAAAGGTATTTTCAATCAAATAAAAACTAGAAAATAAAAAGTCCAACACTAGAGATTCATTTTAAAATATACCACAAGGCTCTGGGCTTGTCTGGTCAAGGCACATATGGGAGTTGATGCTTCCTGCTCCTCCCCCTTCTCTCTCTCTCTCTCTCTCTCTCTCTCTCCCTCCCCCCCTCTCTAAAATGAATTAAAAATATATATATATATTAAAAATAATCTTCAGGCAGAAGAATAAAGGTCTGCAAGGAAAGATGAAAGAAGGAAGAAAAATCAAATTGCAAACATGGGGGTAAAGCTAAATGAATAGTGGCCACCAGAGAAATCGTAGGAAAAGTCAGATTTTAAATACCCAGAATCAAGGTCCATCTACACAGCAGGTACAGGTGAGAAGGAGGCTCACGGAGCAGAGTGCCCGGTGGCTTCTGCACTGTCCGGAAACGGGGAAAGCACCAGCAGCATTAGCTCTGAGAAGGCGCCGTCTGCCCTGGGACACTGCAGGTGCTGTCGCCGTGTCCGGAATTCTGAGTTAGCAGCTACTTTACTTTTGCACCTTGAAGACAACCAACTGTCTTCTGAATTCATGCCTCTTTTCCGTGCCATATCATTGTAATTGTTTATTTGTCTATTTATTTATTTAGTGACAGAGACACACACACACACACACACACACACACAGAGAGAGAGAGAGATAGGGACAGACAGACAGGAAGGGAGAGAGATGAGAAGCATTAATTCTTTGTTGCAGCATCTGACTTGTTCATTGTTTGCTTTCTTGTATGTGCCTTGACCGTGGGCCTTCAGCAGACCGAGTAACCCCTTGCTCGAGCCAGCGACCTTTGGGCTGAAACCAGATATGGGGTCATGTCTATGATCCCACGCTCAAGCCAGATGAGCCTACACTCAAGCTGGCGAGCTCGGGGTTTCGAACCTGGGTCCTCCACGTCCCAGTCTGATGCTCTACCCACTGTGCCACCGCCTGGTCAGGCTCTACTTGTTTATTCTTGTCATCCCTTTGTGTCACTGTTGTGATCCTACTTGGGACCTCCTCGTGGGTGCTGACCCTCGCTGACTTGAGATTACCAGCCACCATTGTCTTTTCTCCTGTTGCTTCTGCCCTGTTCTCTCCCTTGGTAACTTTTTGCTACATTCTTTACTTGCTGATGCATTTTCTATCTGTGCTGCTTTATTTTGTGCTCCGTCTTCAAGTTCACTATTTTCTCAGCAGCTGTGTCTCATATATTTTTATAAATGCATCCAACTGAATCTTGAAGCTTAGTTACTGTAACTTTTTCAGTTCTGACATTATTTGGTTCTTTTTCAATTTGATTGGTCAGTGAGGTTCCTGATATGCTGCTGAGGTTTCTGACTTTGTTCTGCACCTTCCCGAGGACAGTACGTGTGCTTTATATTCTCTGTCTGATTTTCCACCATTGGGAGGCCCCATAACTCTGTACCTAATTGTTCTTGGTTTCTGCTCCTTAGTGTTCACAGCATCTCATAGCCCTGGTGATAATAGGCTTCCTTTATATTGGAAAATGTTGGTAATCATCATTTAAGGACACCAGCTTTGTTGATTTTTGAAACCTCCTTGTCCTTGGCCAATCCTTTGAAGTCATGGACACACCTCTGGGGTGTCTTCTTCCAGACCCTACGCTGCTATGTGACATCACCCCAAGCTCAAGCAAGGTTCCTGATGCAGATATAGATCATAGATGTTGTAATCCTTCCGTTATCATATCAGGGTCTTGCTCAGTTGCAGCAACAGCCTGGGTCAAGGTCTTTCTCGGGCAATAAATAGTAGGACTTACATGCTGCTACAACTCCTTCATCCGTTGGTTGGGTCAAAGAGGTGGCGTTTCAGCTTTAAAAAGAAGATTTTTGGGGTTTTTTCTATTTATTTTTAAAGAATTGTTGCTCCACACCACAGCAGAGGAGAATCCAGTGAGAGCCCATAGAAAGAATTTGAGTTTAAGGTGTTGACTTGCTGTTACCGCCTGTGTCTAGTTATGTGGTTTACTGAGTACTACAAAGGGCAAAGATGAACTTTTCGTACAGCCTGGGACACAACTGGATTGTGGAGACGACGTGAGTGTCAAGTAGCGTCCACCCTTCATTTAAAGGACAGAAATGAAAGTCGTGATGTCTATGTGAACAAGCCTCAAGGGTTCCATTCGAATAACTCAAAAAATGTGAAGCACTTCGAGTATTATTTAATGACACACATTTTTTTACTGTTCTAGTTTCATCTACTTTAAAAGTGGGATCTATCTCAAAAGTCTTCTCTAAAGTGTGACTTTATGTGGTAGTGCAAAGCCTAGTTTAATAAGTGGGTTATTTTATAAATCAGTTCAATACACACACCCACACAACAACACATACAGATGGGTCTGATTATGTAAGTTTAGCCCCACATAAAATTAAGGTATTACAGAAACAGTCTCCTGGTGGATATTATATATAAATGTGATGAAAACTAAGATAGTATAAAAATTATATGTTTTAAATTTGAACATATGAGAAGCATAGACTGGGGGGGAGGGAGGAATGAATCCTAAATTAAGACATTCACTTTAACTAGGATCTTCAAAATGTTTAAATTTATGTATTCTCATAAATTTATGTATTAAGTAATAAACACCTTCCCATGGACTTTGTGCTGTATAAATAGTATCTATTTTAGTCCATGTGTTTTATACAGATTAACTAGTTTGATTGTCTCGGGGTTGGTGGAACCATCTCCGCTGTCGTGGTGAGCAGTCTGGGGTAGAGGCAGGGGTCATGGGCCTGGTCAGCGTTCAGTAATGGGAGGACTGGCTTTAGAACCCGACCTCCAGTGGTCAAAGTCTTCACTGCTGCCTTACTGAAGGCCAAGAGCAGGGGTCCCCAAACTACGGCCCGCGGGCTGCATGCGGCCCCGAGGCCATTTATCCGGCCCCCGCCGCACTTCTGGAAGAAGCACCTCTTTCATTGGTGGTCAGTGAGAGGAGCACATTGACCATCTCATTAGCCAAAAGCAAACCCATAGTTCCCATTGAAATACTGGTCAGTTTGTTGATTTAAATTTATCGATACTTGTTCTTTATTTTAAATATTGTATTTGTTCCCATTTTGTTTTTTTACTTTAAAATGAGATACGTGCAGTGTGCATAGGGATTTGTTCATAGTTTTTTTTTATAGTCTGGCCCTCCAACGGTCTGAGGGACAGTGAACTGGCCCCTTGTGTAAAAAGTTTGGGGACCCCTGGCCAAGAGAATGCCCATACCCTTCTGACATCAATGTTAAAAGGATGTTTCAGCCTCTGTTTCCGGTGATGGGACTCTAAGCTCTGGAGTAAGGTCCACACCAGGGACAGGAGCCGCAGGCCTAGGCCTCCTCCCCCTGGCCGTTCTCTGCTGGCCCCAGACCCGTCCCTCCAACCAGCACGTCATGCGCCTTGTTTCCTAACGGCGTCCCAGGCATTCCCTTCGCATCACCTTCTTCCTCTCTTCCTGTTTCCTGACGGGAACGCCCCCAGGCACCTTCACGACTGAGTGTAACAGTCTCCATCGGTCAGGTAAGCAGGAACGGGGGGGGTGTGTGTGTGTGTGTGTGTGTGTGTGTGTTTCTTCATTGCTGCACTTGGCGGATAAAATGGATGTTGTCTGACCAACTTGTTTAGGACGTAAACATTCTACATGCAGATACCCTTTCTCTGCAGACCTTGTAAACGGCCCCTCACTGTTCTCCGTCGGTAGAAAACTGTCTGCAACTCCTGAATGTCAGAGGTACAAACCTTTTAGTATAGTTTCCCTAGGAAAGCCTGCTCATATGACAAGAGAAACTGTGATTTTTTATATCCACCCGGTATCTGGTGAAGCGTCACAGACGTGGGCAAATGATTCCGTTTCAAATAGATGTATTATTTCATTTTCCAGTCCTGGGACGATGGAATCAATATTTGAAACTCTTTTACACATTAAGTCAACGTGTGTTAAGTAACGACACGCACGGGGCCCGTACACACGTGCTTGTGCTTACGACTGTGTATAGATAGATGCCGACTTCAGGTCGCATGTCCGCGTAGACTAGTCAAGATGCACGTCTGACCCACAGCGTCGTCCGCCCACGCCCAAGTGTGTTCCCTTCTCCTGTCTCCTGTCCCTTGATGTCTGACAAGAAGAAGGTCTAGCCAACGAGGCACTGCCCTTTTATGGTCCTTTTTTGTTTTGTTTTGTTTTAATCGGGTCATGCTTATATTTCAGAGCCACGTGACTTCAGAGGGTAGCCTGCACCACGTGTGCAGATGTGTTGCGTGCACAGAAAGCCAGCTCCCAGCGGGGAATTCCAGATACTTCTGAGCAATGAATTGAGGGAAGATGATCTCCCCCCCCCCAAAGGACTACTTTTGTGTCACCCTTTTTGTTGGTGGTTTGGCATTACGTTTTTTGAGTCTTCACCCCAGTACTTATCAATATAGTCAAGGTTTCTAACACACCTTTAAAATCTACCTTACTTAAATTTCAACCGTTCTGGTCTGGATCCATTCCCACATCGCTCACTTCCTTTACCTTGACCCCCGAGGGTTATACAACATTCTTTGTCCTTTTAAGTGTAAGCTTGTTATTTATTATACTAAAGAAAAAAATTTAAAAAAAATAAAATAAAGAAAACATTGTGCTTCTTTTAAAGCTTTTTTTTTTTTTTTTTTTTGCTTAGTGCACTCATTTTTAACAGGTGTGCCACAAGAATTTTTAAAACATGCAATTAATACCTGCTTCTGGAGTCAGGGGCACTGACTCCTTTTTCCTTAAATTGTCAAATAATAAAAAAAAAAGACAACTGTGAACACAATTGTAGCCATCAGGTGTGACTTGAACCATAACGATATAGGTCTTTAAATAGTGTTGCATCTTTATTGGTCACGTCACGTAATAAGGTTGAGTCTAATCGGTTAATTCTCTGTAACAGAAAGTACAGGCACCTGATACAGTTTTTCCTTTCTATTGAATTTATTGGGGTGACACTAGTTAACCAAATTATTAGGCACCTAAGTTTTTTAAAAAGTCACTTTGGAGTAAAAAAGGTAGGTAATTACTATTATTTTTGTTTGTAAATCCATCAAAATTATGCCTCTTTCTTTTCAGATTGGCAGAAAAACAAAAAGCATTTTTTGGTGTGCCCCAGAATTTTGGTAACTTATTATGTCATGAGGTGAACAAGGTTGAGAGTTGCTGGTATAGAAGAACAGTTATTGATTGTCACGTCAGTGTGGCCGAGTGTAAGATCTGTATTTTTTTTGTGGTATTGATTTGCCGTAATTAATCCACAACCTACGAGAAGATAGATAGGAAATGAGGCTTTACAATGGAACTGCTTTACTGCGATGATGGCTATTTTAAAATGGGAATGTTTCCCCCTGAAGAAAACAGCTGGGGAAGCAGCAGAGTGACCCGCCCACTGGTCGGCTGTTTGTGCTGCTACAGGGCTGACCGGGCGCTGCTGTCAGTTGTCAGAACAGAACTGACAGGTTGAACACGATGTAACACGGGAAGCTTACTTTTTAATCACTTCAGGGTAAATTTAACCGAAGTCTGTGAGGATTACATGACGAGCACATGTGTGTGGTGTGTCCTGCAGACTAGAAGGAGCCCAGGAAGGCACGTGTCATCGGCCGCACGTGACAGGAACATCATCCCTCCACTAGTCACAGCCGAGCAGGAGGCAGCGCGGAACCTGGCTTTGAACTCTCAGGGGTGACGCTGATGGAAGTCAACGCCTTCAACACAAAAGAGAGGTGTCCTACGACCGACAGAATGAACCCAACGTAAAGATCTGAAAACTCGGACGAGATGAGTTCTAGAATCACGCAGGGGTCTCCAAACTTTTTACACAGGGGTCCAGTTCACTGTCCCTCAGACCATTGGAGGGCTGCCAAATACAGTGGTCCTCTCACGGACCACCAATGAAAGAGGTGCCCCTTCCAGAAGTGCAGTGGGGGCTGGATAAATGGCCTCAGGGGGCCGCATTGCAGCCCGCGGGCCGTAGTTTGGGGACGCCTGGACGGCTTACAAAAATAGCTTCATATTTTCAGGTATAAATAGAGGTTGAACAGTTTGAAATAAATTCATACCATATATTATATTTGTAAGCATGATTTCTTTTCTTCACTTACCACAACTATTCGTTACTTATGGAGCGAGCGTATTTGAACTTAAAGAATGTGGCTCTCTGACAGCTTTTGCACTTGAGTGTTGAGACTGCCTTTTCAGTACGACGTCCACACCAGGTCACTTGGACGCCCATTTTTCTGTTTGTCGTGGAGGCACGGAAGTTATTTTGTGTATTGAATAGAACAGTGTGAGTGTTCGTCACCTCCTGTAACGCGCGCTGATCAGACCGGCAGGACCTGGAGCGGCTTCCTGTCTCCCCCGCCCCAGAGGAGAGAAACGAGGTCGGGTTGGAGGGGAATCGGGGGGGGGGGGGTGCGGGCGGCTTTCCGTGTTGTTTCTTTTCATGCATCGCACAGAAAAACCACTCTCCTCCTCTGCTCTTGGGGACGACTGACCCGGTTTATGGCTCAGGATTCCACACCCGTCGCAGAGGGTGGACGGTGACTCCAATGAGAGACGCTGAGTCCGCTGAGGGGAGAACCGGGCTTCCGCGCCACATACCGACGGCGGGTGTAGACTCCACCGGGGGCTCCTTTGCCTTAACGCCCCTCCAGACAGTCACGGGGACCCCCTACTTGACGGCCCGCGTCCCTCGATGCAACAACCCACAACGCGGACTGCCCAGCCCCCCCTGGCCCCCGGATTAGGGAGCAACGTAAAGTCACGATTGGGAGAGAGAGTCTTGTCAGTGAAAACGAAACGTGGACACGCCCATCCAACGTGGGAGCTTGGCCGGACAGGAACAGCCCGTGTGGGCGACGGCTACCTGACGGCCGCGCTGCCCAGGTGACCGAGCACGTGGGCCATCAAAGCAGGAGGTGAAGAGGGGAACTTTGTATATATTTGTGTGAGTTAGGCCGGGGTGGACCGGATCGTCTAAGACTAGTCAGATGCTAGAAGCAGGATTTGGGCAGGATTTCGGGGGAAATGGGTCCCAGCACTTCCCGTATGTATCCATTAACGGGCGCCGGGGTTCTACAACGCCGTGAAGGAGGGTCGGCCCCCCACGAGGCCAGGGGACCGGGTCAGAACCGACACAGAGACGCAGCTCCGCAGGGAGGACATTGACCACACGGCATTTTTAATCTGCATCTCTAGAAAACATCGATATAAGCTCTCTAAGAGAGGGATTATAGAAATACATTTCATAGATAATAGTGCACTTGAGTGTACTTACTGTGAAAATAGCACATTTATTTAGAGAGGGACTTTTTTACGCCCAAAGTCCTTGTGGGTGTTCTGAAATACAGGCGTTTCCCTCCCTGGCAGGTGACGGTCACCAAGAGAAGCCAAAGTCCCACCAGCGTCCGGCGGGCAGCTGACTCCTCATCAGAAGCCGTCTCCGTTTGAACGGGGTCCGGGATGTTCACTCACATCAGGGGGCGGGGAGGAATGTTCTAGAAAAGCCAGCGCCCGGCCCGGCGGCCCCGCCCCTACATCTGCCGGCACTCGTGTCTGGTGCACATGGCCTGCCGCTCGATCCGCCAGGTGCCCTCCTCGTAGGTGCAGTGGCAAATGGTGCACTCGTCCGTCTTGACCTCTCTCCCGGCCGGGATGACGGCCGTCTCTGCGAAGCAGTTCGGACCTGAAACACAGAAACCCCCGGGGCGTCAGGCGCGTGCGGGATCGCAGAGCGGGCTTCCTGGGGCCGCGCGGGTCGCACCGTCTGTCTTTGATGAGACACGGGGGGGGGGAGCGAGCGTGGAAGGCAGCGGACGCACGCCTGCGCTGGTTTGTTTCCTGCAACATAACCGATGTCACTTAAGACCTTTCTGAGGGACAGCTCTGTGATGTTCACTCACAGATGACCCCGTGGAGGGGGGCGGGCTTCCCCATGGGCCAAACCTGCCATTGCTCGAGTTCATTAACTCTAAATAATCACAGGGGGATCAAAGAAACGACACTTAATTAACCGTGACTTTCAAAGAACCAGCTGTATTCTTCGTGGCACTTTTTGGAGTGCGTGTTGAATCAAGCGGGCTCCTTGAGCTGACCCGCACCCGGGGTCACTTTCACGCCTCCCCAGAGCAGCGTGGTGAACGTCGGTGCACACGGCGGGGGGGGCACCGGGGAGGGGGGGCTCTGGAGACGCGGTGGCCGGTCCCACCCCCAGAGCACCCGACGCACGGGCTTGGAAATCTGCTTCAGTGACAAGGTCCCGGGTGATGTCGGTGCTGCTGCTCTGGAGGGCGCCCTGGGACGCCCAGTCTCAGCACGCCCCGGGGCTGCGTCCCCCCCCCCCCAGGCGTCCAGGAGGACCTCTGAGTCCCTCCATCCACATCAATGGTTAGTTAGCTTCTCTGCCCACCCAGGCGGCACGCCCACATTGTACGTGAGGTCCCCGACACGGAGGCGCGGGCATCAGAAAGATCTGCGAGGAGTTCAGAGGGACAGCTTTCTGCTGTGGTCCTCACACCAGTGCCCTCCCTGCCTGCCGACCTCCCTCTGAAAGGGAAGCACCTGTAATCATGGCGCCCCAAACAAAGGCCCCGACTTTGAACCTCAGCAGTGGGTTTCAATTCTCTTTCTCCCTTCCTTGGCTTGTCAAGTCTTTGATAATGTGCTCCCTACCAAAACATGTTTGAGGAGAAGGTGCACCTTCAATAGGTGAAAATTTTATTTGTCAGTCACACCTGGCAATAAAGCTGGGGGGGGGGGAGAAAATTCAAAACAAAACAAAACAAAACACACAGAATGCAAACCCAGGAGCACATAGAGGCGTGTGGAGGCGAGGTGACCTGAAGGTGCTGACCAGTCCAGGGTCCAGGCAGCGCGTGGGACGCCCGTTCCGATTCCGGGGGTTCTCAACCTTCCTAATGCCGTGACCCCGCAATTCAGTTCCTCATGTTGCGGTGACCCCAAACCAAAAAAAATTTTTGGTGGCTACTTCATAACTGTAATTTTGCTACAGTTATGATTCGGAATGTAAATACCTGATATGCGTTATGTATTTTCCGATGGCTTTAGGCGACCCCGCCGGGGTCGCGACCCACAGGTTGAGAACCGCTGGATTAGACCCTCAGGAGTCAAGGGCGCAGACGGAGATGTCTGCATAATCACGAAAGAAAAGCAAAAGCATGTATAACTTTTTAGCCAACAGAAGGAAAAAATTAAATAAAATGTCCTTAGTCTTTAAAAAACACACACACACACACAGGAAAAAAAAGGGAAACTTACCTAAATGCTTCAGAACACTGAACCTCACAAAGATAAAATACACGTTTTTAAACCACACCCACAAGGTGGGGGGCGTGTCGGCAGGAGTCGGGGGTGGGCTGGGGGTGGGGTTACAGCGCCTGAGGGGGGGCGAGGGGAATGGTGGGGGCCCCCAGGGAAGCCGCTGCTTGTTTCAGAACAACAACAAAGGTTTAAATAAAAACAGCTGATGTCAAAAAGGGGTTACCCTCCAGGGGAGAAAAGTGAGTTCTAGGTCTGAGGCTCGTAACACCCAGCTCCTGGGGCTCTGCGTCCTCCCCACCTGCAGGGACAGAGCAGAGACTGCCCAGCCCCGACGCTGAGCTTGCACCAGGGACCTGGTCCCGGTGAGGAGGGTCCGAGTGGACGAGCAGGAGAGTCCGAGAGCCTCTCCTTCTGTTCTCACCACGCCGCCCTGGAGGACGCCGGCGGCCACACGCTTCATCGTACCAGCCCCTCCGGACATCACCTCTAACCCGGCCAAAGGCTGACGTCCAAGCAGAAAGCCTGGCAGCCCCAGAGCGTCCGGAGGAGGAAAGGTGGTTGGATGCGTCGGAACCCCCGCCCCCCACCCCCCACCCCGTACCCGCCGGGAGGAACCGGGCAGAGCCCCCCCCAACCCCGCCCCTCAGAAGCACCGCGCCCGGTCAACGTGGACGCTGCGTTTGGAGTCGACCTGGCAGGTGTGTCAGATTCCTCAGATGTGAAGGTTGAGCACATAAAGCAACTCTACAGCTCTAATTAAGGGGATCGTCTCCCAGCTAATTGCGCCGTATTTATTCATACCAAATAAAACGGTGTTGACAGATAGTGATGGAACACAGACACAGGCTGTCAGAGAGCCAGACATGGAAGGGGAGTCTTAAAATAGGATAAGATGTCAAGGCTTATGAAAAAAAAAGAAAGAAAGACACGTCTTCCACCCTCGGCCCTGGAGCTGCCCTCGGTGAGTCGTCGATGGGTTTTGCAAAGAGGGACTTCACCGCTGCACCGGATGACATGTGAGTTACCCACAAAGCCCGTCCTGGACCACCCTGGGAGATACACACCTGTGGGTCTCACAGGAGCTTTTAGGACCCTTCCGTGGTCGTCAGAACTCTGCCAGGCAGCAGTGATCTACCCTCCCACGTTACAGATGTGGAAACAGAAGCTCACGGATGTCAAGGGACGCGCCCGCACTCGTCAACCACGCGGCGGCAGACGGGAAGATTTAAAATCCGGTCTTTTCCACTGAACCAAACACAGCTGCTCCCCAGGTGGAAAATTTCCTTGATTTTCCAGTTTTCTGGGACAATATTCTGTTTTGGTGTCTTCCCATCCGGGCACGACTCAGCCTGGGTCTCGAGAGCAGCTCCTGACCGGGTCCTCCCGCCCCTGTGCCGGGCAGGCTGGTTCATTAGGACCGGCTCCCGTGGGTTCTCCCCTGCTCATACCCTCTCACCGTCTGTAACACCCAGGCCTCACTGTCCGCTAACGGTTCAAGAAACACTGTGTGATCCGAGGTCTTGATTTCGGAAGCCCTGTCGTCTCTCTGGACTCCTCTCCTCCCCGTCACCTGTTAGGGCCCCGCGCCCCTGGGGCCCGGGTGGGATGAGGACTCCATTCCCTGCGCCCATCGGTCATCGCACGGAACTCCGGTCGGGGTCCCTGCCCCCTCGCAGACAGCGGACACCGGGCTTCACTCGCACAGACGCCCACAGTCTCCCTGACCCACATGGATCGTGAGTCCAGGTGTAAAATGCTCGCTCACTTGTCCAGTTTTCCCAAACTCCTTCCGATTCGGAGAGGTGAACGGCAGCGGAGACTGTCGTCCGTGGTAGTGTGTCCCTCCGGGGAATGACCTTCTGGAAAGTCCTACCGGCACCTGAGACAGCAGAACCTGATTCTTTGACGGCCTCCCTCCACGAGAACGGGGCGAGTGACGTGACTGCTCGGAACACTCGACCCCGTGTGCGGACGACCGCCCACGCGGACACACGCTCTCTGGGCACACGCTCCTCCTCTAGAGGGCGCCCGACGGTTTCAGCGACAAACATCATCTCCCCGGAGGCCCAGCGTCACCTCGCAAACACTACGGGCCGCCACCAGCTGATCTGTGATCACACCTGCCACTGAAGTTTTGAACGTTACAGAAAAGGGATTTGGCAACAGAACTCGAACCCGGTGTCTGCCTTCAGACAAGCGATGCACGTCTCCGACTGACGAAACCTAATCGTTGCCCCAGCTCGAGAGAAACCATGACGGTCACCTCGAGATAGGAACACGGCGCCTGCAGGGGAAACGGACGCACGCCTCCTCACGCTGATGCCATTCTGCTTCAAGACGATCCGTGCGGCTGCAGGCGGTGGGCAGCCTGGGTGGGCTCGGTGGCCGTCCCGTCCTCTGGGGTGGCTGGGTGGTTGACAGGGTGTCCGGGGACCAGGAGAGGAGCTCTGCAGGACCCAGAGGTCAGGACAGCGAGGTCCTCGGGCTCCCCCGCCCCCCAGGCCCTGCACACAGCTCGTGGGCCGGTCCACAGGGCCTCTGGTCGTCCACTCATGCATTCACGTCGAACGAGGAGTAGCATTCGTCGGTCGGCACGCGGGTGTATTTCACGAGCGTGCTGCCTCCCTCCCGGACTCGGCCCGAGGCATCCCCACCTCCGGACCCTGACACCCTCCTGTTACTCTGCCCCGCGCCCACCGGGATGCTCCTGTCTGCGCTGGGCACCGGGTTCTGGCACGGGATGGATTCAAGAGGACACGGCCTTTCTCATTTTCTCATCCGTCTTTCTCTCCAGCCATCTTCAGGAGTGACACATCTTTACGTGTTTATTTTAGTGACAGCTGGGTCAATACCGTTTCCCTGTGGAACTGCTAACAGACGAGGGCAAATAAAGCCTAAATCTCTCCCCGGGACGCCGGCTGACACGGCTTTCCTCGCACGCGCCTCTGTGCGCACGGGGCTCTGGAGAGGCCGCCCGGCATAGCTGGGGCCGCCTGGGCTCTGAGTCTCAGGAGCCATCTGTCCGTCTATGTCCAGTAACGCACAAGGGTGGTGACTGTGGTCAGCCCTGAGGATCCCTGCTCTAGGTTCAGTCCCATGCAGGAGTCTCTTGGCAATAAGGAGACACAGGAGGGCCTCCAGACCACTCGGTCTGCAGCGAGAAAGGGGCTTTGCTTCACTGCCCCTGCTTCCCGGGGACCCCCGAGGCACGTCCCTGCCTCGGCCAGTCTGCGTCGAAAGGAAGCTCACGTAAGTCCAGTCCAACAACCTAGGGGCCCATGGACCACAGAGCCAACACCCTCGTGAATGTCCACTCGGGTGGACCCTCTGCAGAGGGAACGGTCAGACCCCTCGTCCAGTTACCGCGTCTAACCACAAGCCACACTTCACCTGATTGATCTCCGGGGTCGGGGAGGATACGAAAGACCAGGGAGCAGCAACCACAGGTTGTCCACAGACTCTCACCCAATGTCTCGCTCCGCCATCGACGGTGAAACTTCCCAAGTTCAAAGCCGAGACCACGCGGTGAAGACAGAGGCGCCTTTGAGGACCTACGACCGACGCCGGCTCCAGGAACCGCTCCGAGTTAACGTGGGCGTGCTCTCCACACACCCGCTCACTTGTTTCTGTTTCACACCTGACTGAGAGATACACTCACGTTCCGTCTTCAACTCAGGGAGCTGAGACCCCCCCCCCATTGCTCCCAAACAGACACGCGCGTACCCTGTCTTCCACTTGTGACTCTTCACGTTGGTCTAATGACAGTGACAACCTCGTCCCTCCCTCGGCCCTGGGCCAGCCTGCTGCGGCTGCAGGTCACCGGACGGATCTGTTAATCCTCCTGAGCTTCAGTTTTCTTGTCTCAAAAAACCAAACCAAACCAAACCATGGACAATCACCGCTACCCCATTCAGGTGTTGAGACGGACTTAGCACTGCGCTTGAGGACACAGTAACACACAGCAGGTAGGAGAACGAGTGGACATAGTAACACACAGCAGGTAGGAGAACGAGTGGACACAGTAACACACAGTAACACACAGCAGGTAGGAGAACGAGTGGACACAGTAACACAGAGCAGGTAGGAGAACGAGTGGACACAGTAACACACAGTAACACACAGCAGGTAGGAGAATGAGTGGACACAGTAACACCCAGCGGGTAGGAGAACGAGTGGATACAGTAACACCCAGCGGGTAGGAGAACGAGCGGACACAGTAACACACAGCGGGTAGGAGAACGAGTGGATACAGTAACACACAGCGGGTAGGAGAACGAGTGGACACAGTAACACCCAGCGGGTAGGAGAACGAGTGGACACAGTAACACACAGCGGGTAGGAGAACGAGTGGACACAGTAACACACAGCGGGTAGGAGAACGAGTGGATACAGTAACACCCAGCGGGTAGGAGAAGGAGCAGACACAATAGCACTTACAGAAGGTCTCTCCCTTGAGCTCATTCCAGGGCTCGGGTTCCACCAGGATCAGAAAGATCAGCCCCACTGTTTCCCACCATCTCCTTGGAGCTGGACTCCCGACGCAGACGCAGAGTTTTGGGGAGCACTCTTTGCCCAGCGCCCCACAGGGCGCCAGGTACGGAGCAGCCAGGCCATGGGCCCCTGCCGAGGCCAAGACCGCCTCAGATTCCGAGCACATCCCCACGGCCCTGGGGAGGGTGAGGCGGACACCCCCAAGGGCAGGGGCTGGCCACAGCCACACATCCCCACAGTGCAGCCCACAGAAGCCCCTGGTATCTCAGGTGGGCTTCTCTGCAGAGCCCGTGCCCCCCACCCAGGCTCTGGGCACGGCTCCCTGCTCCCCACGGGGATCAGCGTCCCCCCCGGGGGTCATGATGTGCAGACCTTGGTTTGGACCTGAGCCTGTCATTGGAGGATGCGGCCAGGAGATGGCGCTGCCGCCTAGGTCGTCCCCTGACCTCACAGAACACAGCACAGGGCTGTGGCGTTGGGGGGCGCTGGCCACTCACCTGGACAAAGCAGAAACACGTGCTGTGTCGACCCGATGTCCGGCTCAGAGGCTTGGACATGGGGGCCCTGCAGACCGAGAGGGAAGGCCCTCCCAAGGTTAGGTAGCTCCTAGGGGTGAGAAACAACTCTTGCGAGGGGTGGGGGGATGGGGGGGTTGATTTTCATACATAAACCAACCAATCCAGAGCTCACAGCGCCCACCAGCTCTGTGGGGGATCACAGGCCACTGTCCTCCATGTCCTCATCACCCCTGGAGCAGGGACCAGACAACAGGGACAGGCCCTGTGCCCCAGATCCCACTGACATCATTCAAACTCGGCCAGACCTGAGCCTGCTCACCCTGCCTCCCGGCTCCTTCCCCCAGGAGAGGGTCCTGTCCACATCGCCCCTCTTCCCCGGCCTCCCAACCGACCCTGGTGCTTCCCCGGGGTGGCCCTGTGCCCCAGATCCCACTGACATCGTTCAAACTCGGCCAGACCTGAGCCTGCTCACCCTGCCTCCCGGCTCCTTCCCCCAGAAGAGGGTCCTGTCCACATCGCCCCTCTCCCTCAGCCTCCCAACCAACCCCGGTGCTTCCCTGGGTGGCCCTGTGCCCCAGATCCCACTGACATCATTCAAACTCGGCCAGACCTGAGCCTGCTCACCCTGCCTCCCGGCTCCTTCCCCCAGGAGAGGGTCCTGTCCACATCGCCCCTCTTCCCCGGCCTCCCAACCGACCCTGGTGCTTCCCCGGGGAGGCCCTGTGCCGGCTGCATGGCTGCCCCTCCTCCTGGGCACCGCTGTCTTCTCCACAGCAGTCGCCTCCTGACCTGCCGGCCTTGCCGTTCCTAAAATAATCATAAAACCTACATGGCAGAGCCCACGCCCCCTGGGAGGGTGTCAGCGACTTCCCAGGACGACCCTCCCAGCAGCCCTACAACCACCCCCGGGGACAGACGGCATGACTCCCTGTTAAATACACCGAGGAACCCCAGAGATCACAGAGGGCGCGGGACCTGTCGAGGGCCCCACAGCCGGCACTGCCCAGACAGTGGAACTCACAGCCTCATCCGTCATTACAGGAGAAACACGCTCACTTTCCGTTTCTCAGTCTGACGTTCGCAGAAGATTCTGATACTCGGGCAATGGCCCTTTTAAAAATGTATCTTTGTGTTATATATATATAACACAATCTCTACAACTGGCTGTTCTTTTAAAACACTTTGCAAACACAGAGCCAACATTTTCACAGGCTTCCAGGATTTCCGCTCACGGCGCGCACGGGCTGACTTCTGCCGCGGGAAGCTGACGGGCTGGCACCGCATAATTCACACGTGCGCCCCCCGTCAGTCAAACCGCTCACTCTCGCCTGGAGGAGACGCCGTCGGATATTTGCGTCATAATATTTTGCCTCATCCAGACACAGCTGCCACCGTGTGAGAGGGACGAGGAGAACGACTTCTCCGCCCGTCCCACGGTGCCGGAGAACGGACACCCGCCCGCGTCTGGTCAGCGCAGAGACCGGGAGGCGGGAGCGTTCCCAGGTGGTGAAATTATGGGTGAACCTGACAAACGGGTGTCGGCTGTGGGCACCGTGGGCGCCCGCATGGAGATGTCGGGACGGTGCTCCCAGCTCAGTGCAGAGAAGAAAGGGGACACGAACACCAGTGTCACCGGGATAGGGCGAGAGAGTCCTGTCTCAGCCACCAGGGTTGCGAGGAGAGAAAATGTGGTCTGAGCACTGCAGGGCCTGCCCAACGCCGGGGGGGGGGGGTGTCGGGAAGGACGCCCCAAGCACAGGGACGGGGGGGGGGGGTGAGGGAGGACCCATGTTGTTCTCCACGCCCTAGAAACGCCCCGTGGCTCGGGGGCCCCGCCTGTCCCTTGGGGAGCAGCACAGGCTGAGCTTGCTCACAGGGGGGGTGTTTAAGCCCCCGAGAGGGGGGGGTAAGGAACAGGCTCTTGCTCTTGCGCAGAAGGTCTGGAGCGAGGGTTTCACGGGCTGGTGGCGTCTCCTGCTCACTCAGCGGAGGCCGCGGCCGGTGGGGCGGGCCTGCAGCCTCGTGGCTCCACGTGTCCGGAGTTCAAGGGTGTAGAGGGAAGCATCTCGTCCACAAGAGAATGGACGTGAATCCAGAAATGGAATCTGCACTGAAATTCCCACTGTGGCCACAACTTACAGGCTGTTTACAGCCACCGACCTCACGGGCCGAGGAGATGGGTGACGTCACGGGGAACCTGTCACTGAGCTGCGGGTCCCCACTGGCCTCTAAGCGCCCACACTTTCATTACAACAGCCTCGTGAGACCTGACCAGGCGGTGACGCAGTGGGTAGAGCATCGAACTGGGATGCAGAGGACCCAGGTTCCAAACCCTGAGGCCGCCGGCTTGACCACGGGCTCATCAGCCTGAGTGTGGGGTCACTGGCTTGAGCACGGGATCATAGACATGACCCCATGGTCGCTGGCTCGAGCCCAAAGGTCACTGGCTCGAGCAAGGGGTCACTCTGTCTGCTGGAGCCCCTCAGTCAAGGCACATATGAGAAAGCAATCAATGAACAACTAAGGTGCCGCAATGAAGAGTTAATATTTCTCATCTCTCGCCCTTCCTGTCTGTCTGTCCCTCTCTCTGTCTCTGTTAAAAAAAAAAAAAACAGGAAAAATTTCTCTTATTTTGGCATCTCCATGGAAATCGCCAACACTGGATTTGCACCACTTATTGCACAGTCTCCCACACGGATTCCCAATAACTGACGACAATTAGCATACATATGCAGATGGTTCCCGATAAAGATGTTCTTAAACTCACACACGACTGAAGGTGATCAATCCCGAACGGCCTCCCACAGACAAGGGTGTGGAGTCATTTCTTGTTGTCCAATAGCGCCGGGTGGCCCTTCCCGAGGTCGACATCCTCCTAACCTTGACTTTGTCCTCACGTCATCCTTAGGTCCTCAGGTGCCTCTCTGTACTGCACACGGACACGTCTGAACTATCGTACCGAGCAGACATCCACTTAAAAATAAAATAAAGGAGGTCATGGAGGCGTTGGTCTGCTTCCAGTCTGAGTGGAAGCAGATGGATACTATATTTTTAGGTTGCTTTTTTTATTTCCTCAGGGATAGTATTCCCGTATAAGCTATGGTGTTGCGATAACCACTGATTCGTTTATGCAACGCACTGACATTCAGCATGTTATTTATCGAGTGTTTATGTAACGTGAATGACACCGTTTAAAAGAGCCAACCTCGGCCCTGGCCGGTTGGCTCAGTGGTAGAGTGTCGGCCTGGCGTGCAGAAGTCCTGGGTTCGATTCCCGGCCAGGGCATACAGGAGAAGCACCCATCTGCTTCTCCACTCCTCCCCCTCTCCTTCCTCTCTGTCTCTCTCTTCCCCTCCTGCAGCCGAGGCTCCATTGGAGCAAAGATGGCCTGGGCGCTGGGGATGGCTCCTTGGCCTCTGCCCCAGGCGCTGGAGTGGCTCTGGTCGCAACAGAGCGACGCCCCGGAGGGGCAGAGCATTGCCCCCTGGTGGGCAGAGCGTTGCCCCTGGTGGGCGTGCCGGGTGGATCCCAGTTGGGCGCATGCGGGAGTCTGTCTGTCTCTCCCCATTTCCAGCTTCAGAAAAATACAAAAAAAAAAAAAAGAAGAAAAAAAAAAAAAAGAGCCAACTTCAAAACGCTGTCGTTAAGAGCTGCTCATCTCCTGAGCAACCAGGACGTGCCCACTGCTTCGGTGGTCCCTGAGGAGGGGTCCGCTCATGGGGGGAGAGGCCCCGCCGACAAGCTCTCCTCGCTCAGAAACGGAGAGGAGAACGCTGAGTTCCTGTCTAGAGGGGAGAGGGAAGCCCAGGGGAAACGTCCCCGCAGATGGTGACAGGGGACAGGACTCGGGGACGAGGACACCGAGCAAGGGGAAGGTCAGCGGAAAGGCGAGGGGAGTGGAGTCCATCTCTCCATCTCTCCTGCGGAGATTTCCAGCTGAGCTCGGCAGACCCGGCTCCTTCCGGAAGGTCTGAGGGCAACCGCGTCATGTCCGAACTGCTTCAGGAAATCTGCCGCTAATTATTCGAGATTTCCAATACGCACGACCACATCAGAGCTCTGAGGCATGCATTTCTATAAACAAACACACACACTTGCTCACGTGTGTTTCAATGACAATATATATATTTTTTCTGAAGTGAGAAGCAAGGAGGCAGAGAGACAGACTCATGCATGCGTCCGACCGGGATCCACCCGGCATGCCCACCAGGGAGTGATGCTCTGCCCATCTGGGGCGTTGCTCTGTTACAACCAGAGCTATTCTAGCGCCTGAGGCAGAGGCCACAGAGCCATCCTCAGTGCCTGGGCCAACTTTGCTCCAATGGAGCCTTGGCTGCGGGAGGGGAAGAGAGAGACAGAGAGGAAGGAGAAGGGGAGGGATGGAGAAGCAGATAGTTGCTTCTCCTGTGTGCCCTGGCTGGGAATCAAACCTGGGACTTTCACACACCGGGCCAACACTCTACCACTGAGCCAACCGGCCAGGGCCATCAGTGACAATTTCATATTCACTTTTAAACAGCGAGTCAGTTGCACTTCCATCTTTTCTCCACTGTGAACTCTTTTAATTTTTCTGGCCTCCAGTACCCTGAGCAGACAGCTTTGTAAATGCAACATCTTAGACTCTTCCAGGAAGAGATGGTTTCCCCCAACAGCCACAAGTCTCCCTGTGTTTGCCACTCACTGTCCGCAGGGACCTGTCTGGGTTCCTCCCCTCACTGGGGTCACTTGAGCCCGGAGCACGCAGACCGCGTCCTGGGCCAGAGGAGACCACCCCCCCGCACTCCTCCAATACTGTGTCTCAGAATCCAGACAGACAAAATCCCAACCACATGTACCTAAAGAAGACCAAGTAATCTCAACTTCCTCTCCTTTGCAGGGATTTAATCAAGAAGAAGGTACCCCCTCCTTCTGGTTCCCCGGACACCCTCCCGGCCTGGCACAGCCCTGCCCCGTGGCACTATGGGCTCACACGGAGAGGCTCAGACCTGTGCTGGGCTCCGTACCACCTCAGTGGTTCGAGCGAGGCTGGAGAGAAACACGCCAGGCAGAAGAGGGTTTTGCTCGTTCTGAGCAACCTCCGTGTCATACCTGGAAGCCACAATCGGAAATCCACGAGAGTTTTCCTGAATGCCTGATCCCTGAAAACAGACAGTGACTAAGCGGTTTATTGCGGACAAAGCCCTTGAAACCGCCCTGAAGCAATTCTCTCGTGATGGGGGCAGAGGGGGGATAGTCTACCCACATCCCCTCTGTTCCCAAAACAAGTTACACCCAGAGGATGGCCAAACATTTCCCGACTTGGGACCCTCACTCACTCATCCGTGCTGAGGGACCCGCCTCACCCCCCAGCACGGGGGGCCTCACTAAAGGGGTGGCCAGGTGGCCGCTGCACCGAGGGGGGGACGCAGCCTCAGGCACTGACAAGCCAGGACGCACCTCCATGAAGCGGGTGCGGCACGGGTACCCTAACCTCAGTGACCGTTAGAGTTTTCTGCACTCGGTGTTGGGGGACCCCCCTCTCCCCGTGTTCTCCGACATTCTGGAGCGTGATGGCGACTTTAAGAGTATGCAAACGTTAATTAATCTACAAGCCCTGTTAAGAAAGGACTTCCGAGATGGACTCTCCGACTCTCCAAGAAACAGCCCCTCTGCCGGACACCTGCCCCCCGCCTCCCCCGCTGTGGAGTCAATGTGAGAAGCTGGAGGGAAGGGGGAGGGGAAGGACAGAGGGGAAGTTCTGATCAGGTGGTCTGAGCCCACCTCCGGAGCTCTGTCACCCCCCCCCCAGACCCCAGACCCTTACGTGAAGCATCATTCTTCATTTTTAGCTACCAGGAGAGGCCCCCAAAGTCCCTCACGTGTCCTGAAGACGCTCGCATGCTCTCTCTCTCTCTCTCTCTCTCTCTCTCTCTCTCTCTCTCTCGGCTGGCCCGGTGAACACACAATCGAGGCCAGTCCCTTGTTACTGGTTCCCTTGCATTGTTGAATGTAACGGTTTTTGCAAAAGAGAGACACAATTCTGGCAATTAATCTGAGAACGTCTAAATTTAATTAAGTTCGACTCTGCAAGGCGGCCTGGGAAGCCTGGGACCGGTCCACTGAGCCTCACAGAGCTCTGGCAGTTTAAATATTCCCTCACTGACTGCCACAGTTGCAGTTCTTAATTCAAAGTCCTCCCAATCTCTATGGGATACGTTTAATGAAAACGTCTGAGGAGAACTGGGTCATTTCTGTTCAGCTTCTCAACTCACTTCAATAGTTGCCATGTCTCGCCATCTGTGGAAGCTAATTTCTAATGTCACACAAAGCAAATGACTTAGACTTCAGAAACTAAACTTTCAAGCAGTTATTGACTAAATACTTGAGCACTAAGCTGCGCGTGCAGTCTCCTGTGTTTTGAAATTTTGATCAAGGGCAGAACAAAGGTAGTGTGAACCCGTGACCTGAATTCTCTCGGAGAATACATTGTATCTGTCTGAATATCTGAATATATGTATATACCTTTGTTTGGTTTTGGTTTCTTTTTCAGAGGGCATACGGACATATATATCTTTTGCATTTCAAAATTCTGAAAGATTTTCCCCAGACCCCAAGAAAGGTGTGTATTAAATTCTGTGCACACCCTAAATGTATATTTTAAATAATGTTTCAATAAAAGCGAGAGATGAAAACATTAAGTATAAAATTATTAACCAAAGTCATCAACTAGCACATTTGGTTCTGACTGTATTATTCTCCAATTTCTTTCCTTTTTTTTTTTTTATTACCAGTTTGGTTTTTATAGATATAAATCCAATTCTTGGGTTATCTGGATAAAATATTCTATCCCAATGAAATTTGCTGGCTTGATGCCCAATGGGATTAATCTGGGAACAGCATCCCAGACTTTGTTTCAAGTCAGAATGGGAATAATCTAAGAAAGGCCCTTTCTCCGGCTTCTGCCCAGCACCGTCTACGAGTTACCATGTAACATCCGGAAACAAGGAAGGAAGGGCCTATATTTTCTTCTGGAGCAATTTAAATTACCTTCGATTTCTCATACAGGGAATTTAGTCATGAAGCCATTGTAAAGGCTTCAATTTTGTTGTTTCTTCTGATTTAGGAAATTAGGGTCATTAGAACAAATGAAAAGGAATGTGTGAAAAGAAATTTAAAACATGAATCCCTTTCTGAGACAGTCAATGGAAATAGTTTGTATCCGTCCTTCCCATGACAATAAATAAACCGAAAGCCTGTTTTATTACCTATTCTAATTCGTTTGTTCCTGGTGTATAGGAATACTGCTAGTTACTTTGTTTTGTTTTTCTTTGTATCAACACGTTAGTGAACTCGCTTCCTGGTTCTGATGAAACCAGGAATCCATAGACATTGGATTTTCCACCTCTGCCCTTTGTGAACAAAACTTCCTTTCTCTTCAAGTTCTTATTTCCTTTTTATTTCAGATTCTATTTGTTCATTTTTAGAGAGAGAGAGAGAGAGAGAGAGAGAGAGAGAGAGAGAAAGGGGGGAGAAGCAGGAAGCATCGACTCCCATATGTGCCTTGAGTGGGCAAGCCCAGGGTTTTGAACCGGCGACCTCAGCATTCCAGGTTGACGCTTTATCCACTGCGCCACCACAGGTCAGGCAAGTTCTTATTTCCTTTATATTTACTACTTGTCTCTATTAGGATTTCCAGTAAAGTGTTGAATTTAAAAAATGGTGGAAATGGCCTGACCTGTGGTGGCGCAGTGGGTAAAGCGTCAATCTGGAAATGCTGAGGTGGCCGGTTCGAAACCCTGGGCTTGCCTGGTCAAGGCACATATGGGAGTTGATGCTTCCAGCTCCTCCCCCCTTATCTCTCTCTGTCTCTCTCTCCTCTCTAAAAATGAATAAATTAAAAAAAAAATTTTTTTTAAAAAATGGTGGAGATGGTTACTCTCCTCTTTTCCTTGCAGAGACTACTGACCGTGTTCTCCTTTAGATATTTTTGCTTTACGTTTTTGTGTGTTTTCATACTCCATTCTGATCTTCAGACTCTGCTTTTCTTGTTATTTATGATCATTTTTACTTTCTAGTAACGAACGGGGACAGAATTTCATCAACTATTTCCTTTGAACATCTGGGGGGACAGACTCACACATTTCTCGTTTAGTATGTTTACGCGAACGATGACCCGAACTGATCTTCTTGTCTCCACCAGCTCTGACTTTCTGGGTCAAGGCCATTTCTCACAATGCAGGTTTATAGCGTATCTTTGGACTTGGCTGATGATATTTTGTGTAGCAGTTGTTTCATTTATGTGTGTTCCCGGTTCCCTCTTCCCTGTTCTCCTGTTAGACACCTCCCTCCCCTCTGTCTGAGCTGGAGTCCAGCTCTGTCTGCAGTGGGCTCTCTCCCCCCTGGCGGTGGTCTGCAGAGAATGGGTCAAGTGTCCAGGCAGCTCTTCATTGACAATTTCTGAGTCCCCCCCCACACATGCATGTGAGGAGACTGCAAGTCACAGGCTCGAATAGCTCCGCCCGCCTCCAACTAAGTACCCTCATCACACACAGTCTAGAACTTGACTCAGCGGACGTGGTCCAGATCTGCAGACTCACAACACCGACAGCTAAACCTTGTCCCCACACAGAACCACACCGCCAGCCGTCGGGGGCTCCAGCCAGTCCCCAACGCCCAGAGTCACCGGGCTGCAAACTGTCTGCTAGGAGTCTTGCTGTTTACTTCTCTCTTCATTTCCAGAGCCCGAGGGACTTTATTTACTTTGTTTTTCTTTCAAACTAGGCTATATATTTCAAGAAAAAAAAAAAAACTACATATGTATTTTTTATATAAAAATATATTTTACATATTTAATTTTATTTAATATATTTATCTTACTTAATTAAAAATGTAGAATACATATTTTATATATTACAAAGGTAATATGTTTTAAATTATATATATATAAAAATATTTGTAGGCCCTGGCCGGTTGGCTCAGTGGTAGAGCGTCGGCCTGGCGTGCAGAAGTCCCAGGTTCGATTCCCAGCCAGGGCACACAGGAGAAGCACCCATCTGCTTCTCCACCCCTCCCCCTCTCCTTCCTCTCTGTCTCTCTCTTCCCCTCCCGCAGCCGAGGCTCCACTGGAGCAAAGATGGCCCGGGCGCTGGGGATGGCTCCTTGGCCTCTGCCCCAGGCGCTAGAGTGGCTCTGGTTGCAACAGAGCGATGCCCCAGAGGGGCAGAGCATCGCCCCCTGGTGGGCAGAGCATCGCCCCCTGGTGGGCGTGCCGGGTGGATCCCGGTCGGGCGCATGCGGGAGTCTGTCTGACTGTCTCTCCCTGTTTCCAGCTTCAGAAAAATGAAAAAAATAAATAAATAAATAAATAAAAAGAAAAGAAAAAAAATATTTGTATATATATGAATTAAATCTATATTATATATATGTATATATTTTTTACCCACTAATTTGTGTTTGCCTCAGGAGTGGTTTCATGAGCCTCAGCTCCGCCTGCCCTGCTGCCAGAAACCCCGTGTGTTTCTTGCTGATACTTCCACAGACATCGACACTTAATAGGACCGACAGAGCTGAGGAACACTCCGCTTTCTCACGAACTTGTCGCCGGAATGTATCTTTCCCTAACGAGCAGCTCAGGCTCGTAGCTGTGTGTCTTGTTTCCGGCGTGGGATTCCTAATGCGTGCCGAACGCTTTCTGCCCAGACTCAGTCTCCATATAATTGGATGATTTTATTCCCACCGAGGCCCTCCTGGAAGTGAATTAGCCACCGGGGAGAAAGAACAGTCACACCGGGACACACCAATAACCCGCATCCAGTCACCTTCCAAGTCTGCCCCAAGGCCTATCTCACCCACAAAATGGCATTCAGCGGATCAGAACAGCTGTGCTCAAGGATCAGAGACGAGTGTTTTAAAAAATAACAAGCCTCCCTCCCTCCCAAATCCTACCCACCGGCCTAGCTCCCCGGAGGACCACTGCCAATCTCAGCCAGCCAATAACCGTACCACCCAAGACGAGGTCACCATCTGGCCCTTGGACGTGATGACCCAAAGGTCACGTCCACATTCACCTCTCTGGGCCGGCCCCACCTCTGAATTCCAGACTCCAACCACCTAACGGACAAAGTCACGTGGATCTCTAGTAGACTGAGAAAACACTTAATCCACCCAAAACCGAACCCCTAACTCGCCCGCTGACCAGCTTCCCGTGACCCACCCACGTTCGTCTCAACAGCTATCAGGCCTGCTAGTGCCGCTGCTCGGGCTGACCACCCCGCAGTCCGCCTGGACGTCCCTCACGCCCACTGCCCTCGGTCAGCAATCCTCCTGCCCCGACCTGCAGTCCGCCTGGACGTGCCTCACGCCCACTGCCCCTGGTCAGCGATCCCTCTGCCCCGACCCGCAGTCCGCCTGGACGTCCCTCACGCCCACTGCCCTCGGTCAGCAATCCTTCTGCCCCGACCCGCAGTCCGCCTGGACGTCCCTCACGCCCACTGCCCCTGGTCAGCAATCCTCCTGCCCCGACCCGCAGTCCGCCTGGACGTCCCTCACGCCCACTGCCCCCGGTCAGCAATCCCTCTGCCCCGACCCGCAGTCCGCCTGGACGTCCCTCACGCCCACTGCCCTCGGTCAGCGATCCCTCTGCCCCGACCTGCAGTCCGCCTGGACGTCCCTCACGCCCACTGCCGCCAGTCAGCAATCCTTCTGCCCCGACCCGCAGTCCGCCTGGACGTCCCTCACGCCCACTGCCCTCAGTCAGCGATCCCTCTGCCCTGACCCGCAATCCACCTGGACGTCCCTCACACCCACTGCCCCCGGTCAGCAATCCTTCTGCCCCGACCCGCAGTCCGCCTGGACGTCCCTCACGCCCACTGCCCTCGGTCAGCGATCCCTCTGCCCTGACCCGAAGTCCACCTGGATGTCCCTCATGCCCACGGCCCTCGGTCAGCAATCCCTCTGCCCTGACCCGCAGTCCGCCTGGATGTCCCTCACGCCCACTGCCCCCGGTCAGCAATCCCTCTGCCCTGACCTGCAGTCCGCCTGGACGTCCCTCACGCCCACTGCCCTCGGTCAGCAATCCCTCTGCCCTGACCTGCAGTCCGCCTGGATGTCCCTCATGCCCACGGCCCTCGGTCAGCAATCCCTCTGCCCTGACCCGCAGTCCGCCTGGACGTCCCTCACGCCCACTGCCCTCGATCAGCAATCCTTCTGCCCCGACCTGCAGTCCGCCTGGACGTCCCTCACGCCCACTGCCCTCGGTCAGCAATCCCTCTGCCCCGACCTGCAGTCCGCCTGGACGTCCCTCACGCCCACTGCCCTCGGTCAGCAATCCCTCTGCCCCGACCTGCAGTCCGCCTGGATGTCCCTCACGCCCACGGCCCTCGGTCAGCAATCCTCCTGCCCCGACCCGCAGTCCGCCTGGACGTCCCTCACGCCCACTGCCCTCGGTCAGCGATCCCTCTGCCCTGACCCGAAGTCCGCCTGGACGTCCCTCACGCCCACTGCCCTCGGTCAGCAATCCCTCTGCCCCGACCTGCAGTCCGCCTGGACGTCCCTCATGCCCACTGCCCTCGATCAGCCATCCTTCTGCCCCGACCCGCAGTCCGCCTGGACGTCCCTCACGCCCACTGCCCTCGGTCAGCCATCCTCCTGCCCCGACCCGCAGTCCGCCTGGACGTCCCTCACGCCCACTGCCCTCGGTCAGCCATCCTCCTGCCCCGACCCGCAGTCCGCCTGGACGTCCCTCACGCCCACTGCCCTCGGTCAGCACTCCTTCTGCCCCGACCCGCAGTCCACCTGGACGTCCCCCACGCCCACTGCCCTCGGTCAGCAATCCCTCTGCCCCGACCCGCAGTCCGCCTGGACGTCCCTCACGTCCACTGCCCCCGGTCAGCAATCCTTCCGCCCCGACCCGTGCACACTTCCCCATCGCTGCTCCTGACGCTGGACACCCCGCGTCGCCCGGACCGGCAGATTTCCGACTCGGACCCGCGTGGTCTGTAGCTGCCATTCTGGACACGTCCCTCCCCAGGCAAGGCTTTCTGAGTGTGATCTCCTTGGGGAGCTCCTTGGTCCGCCGCTTCTGACCCGGGGGCTTAGCGGAGCCTCCGGCGAGGACTTGGTAAGTGACTGAGAAAAGCTTCATGACCACTGGGAAGCTCCTGGTCAAGAAGCTGATAGAACTTGAGGAAGCCTTGACCGTGTTGAATTTTATCTGAAGGTCAAAGCCGCCCCCCCCCCTATACATACCCTGTTGTGTCCTGGAAAAAGTCTGACCTCCAGGAATCACTGTTTCCTCTTGGCTTAGCTGAGACTCACAGATGGCCCTGTGCTGACCCATGTCCGGAAACAGAGTCTTCCAAATCCCCTTTTCTCCCCCCCCCCTCATAAATAATCAGCTGATTTGTTTTATCCCTTTATCCCCACTGGAAAATCAGATAAAATGTATGTGAACACGGGGGACACCCTCAGCCTAAGGAACACACAGCATATGGTATACTCTGCCCCCCCAGAACAGGCTGGGCCCCGGGTGAAACGTTCTCTGTCCTCCTTGTCCTGTCACCCCACTTGCCAAAGCCGGATCTCGCTGCCTCGTCCACCCCTCTGTGTCAAGGGGAACTACTGACCCCAACTGAAGATGCTCGCAGGTTTTGCAGTCAAAGGGTTCTCCCCTGTTGCCACGAGCCCTCTCCTCCCTTGTGGAGAAGAGTCCTCACCGTTTGGATCTGTTTTCCTTGGGTCGTGTACGATCTTGCTGACAGAACAGGAGGTTAGGATTCTTCTTCACTGTCCCCGCTCTGCGCTCACCCCCCACAGGCGCGGGAGGTCGCTGCCTCCTCGGGGTCCGTGTCAGCGGGGAGCAGCCCTTGCGAGCTACAGGGGTCCGTTCCTCTCTGCGCTGAACGGAAGTCTGCCTCCTGCGGAGTCTACCAGGAGGGCCCTCTGCAGAGTAAGCCCAGACCCGACTCCCAGGGAGTCAGTCCTCAACTGTGAGCACGTCTGCGGAGTGTACCACGAGGGCCCTCTGCAGAGTAAGCCCAGACCCGACTCCCAGGGAGTCAGTCCTCAACTGTGAGCACGTCTGCGGAGTCTACCAGGAGGGCCCTCTGCAGAGTAAGCCCAGACCCGACTCCCAGGGAGTCAGTCCTCAACTGTGAGCACGTCTGCGGAGTCTACCAGGAGGGCCCTCTGCAGAGTAAGCCCAGACCCGACTCCCAGGGAGTCAGTCCTCAACTGTGAGCACGTCTGCGGAGTGTACCAAGAGGGCCCTGTGCAAAGTAAGCCCAGAACCGACTCCCAGGGAGTCAGTCCTCAACTGTGAACACGTCTGCGGAGTCTACCAGGAGGGCCCTCTGCAGAGTAAGCCCAGAACCGACTCCCAGGGAGTCAGTCCTCAACTGTGAGCACGTCTGCGGAGTCTACCAGGAGGGCCCTCTGCAGAGTAAGCCCAGAACCGACTCCCAGGGAGTCAGTCCTCAACTGTGAGCACGTCTGCGGAGTGTACCACGAGGGCCCTCTGCAGAGTAAGCCCAGACCGACTCCCAGGGAGTCAGTCCTCAACTGTGAGCACGTCCCCCTTGCCAACGCAACAGCTCGTCTCCAGGTTCAGTGGTTACGCTACAACAACACCGCACAGGCCACATCGCCCTGAAACTCCCGCGTCCAGACAGGACGGAAGGGTGCTCTCTTTATGACTTCCACTGAGACAATTAGAAATTTAACAGATCAACAATCTAAAAGCAAAGAGCAACATTTCCAAGGGAGGGGAGGGGAGGGGGCATCCACACCAAAACAAATGATCACAAATATGAAAAACGGTAAGAATTTAAAATTCATTTGAAAACTGCCCACTGCTTGTGCCTTTAAACACAGACACATCACTCATGACTCATTCCCCGTGATTCACCGACGAGGCGCAGACGCGTTCGTGTACGAAGAGACTGACACAGAAAAGTGTGCGTGGCACTGGAGTCACCACAGACCAGGTCGATCGGCAGGGGAGGGGCTCGATTGGCAGGGGAGGGGCTCGATCGGCAGGGGAGGGGCCCTCCCGACGGCAGGAGGTCTGCACACAAGGACACGCCTCAGCCAGACGAGGGAACTCTCATGCCACGGATGAAGCACGGCGCCACGGCTGAGTCTCAGGAGGATGCCTGAGTCCACAAGGCGTCTCTCTCACGGACGGCTCCACTTCTACGGGGTCTAGGGACACACACACAAAACCATCGACAGAGACAGGAACCAGAAAGTAAGTTCCTCCAGTGAGTGGGGGGCGGGGGGCAGGGGGAGCTGGATGGAGATGAAATGATAACACACATGAAGGAATGTTCCGGGCGGATGGTTCGGAGGGCGCACCTGACTGTCCAGACGGAGATTGTGTGATTAAACTCTGCGCACTCTGGCCTGACCTGTGGTGGCGCAGTGGATAAAGCATCAACCTGGAAGTGCTGAGGTCGCCGGTTCAAAGCCCTGGGCTTGTCTGGTCAGGGCACATATGGGAGTTGGTGCTTCCAGCTCCTCCCCAGTTCTCTCTCTGTCTCTCCCTCTCCTCTCTAAAATGAATAAATTTAAAAAAATTAAAAAACTTAAATTCTGCGCACTCTGCTGTAGGTAAGTCGTTCCCCAACAGAGACCCGGTCAGAATTCGGCCAACGGATTTCAGCTTGAAAACGTTTGCAGAGAAAGGAAGTCCCTTCCACAGCCTGGGGAAGGGACTGTGTTTTAGGGTGGAAAGTGAAGGGATTAGGGGATGTGGGATGTTGTCCAGAGGGCCCGTCCCAGGGCCCCATCCCCGAGGCGGCCGGGCGTGAAGCGAGGCAGTGTGGTGTCCAAGAGCTTAGACATATCCCTCACTCCACACAGACCTCCTAACGGGGAATTCCTGTTCACAATCGATGTCACAGTGAGCAGGGCAGAAGATCAGGGATGCCACTTTGTGTGGAGAATAATGAAGACCTAGAAAATAAAGTTCATCACATGCAATGATCTCCTCTCATACAGAAGAGAAGAAAGCTACCGTTCCATATGGAGATAAATACAGAAATAAAGAGAGACAGCAGTTAAGGTTGAACATATGGGGAAAGGGAGTTCAGTGTTAATAAAATACTAAAACGGTCCGGAATCTTCTCTAAAGAAAGGGCACCAAGGCATTTAAGACAAATCAAAATAAATGTAAAGTCGGTCAAACAACTTGGCTAACGATAAAAAAATAAAACAAAAACCACAGAGCATCAAATGACACATCCCCAGGTTGAATAATGGACGGAGCTTCACGCGAAGGCGTGCTTGGAAAAGTGTCAGAATGGGCTGCAAAAACCCAAGAACATTGAAAACGACATAAAATCCAAACACACAAAAACGTAAGCCCCACTCAAAACACAGCTGCAGTCTGAGGTGGCACCTGTGTTATCAGAGCGTATGACAGCACGCTCCACAAGAAAGAGTAAAGCACTTGGAAACATAAATAGCATATTAGAGCCGAGGAAGACTGAGAGGATGAGATGGGTACGCCATGTTGTGTGTCTAAGACAGAGAGAAACATAATTGTGGATACATTTTTTTTTCCTGAGTTGCTAAAGATGATAGCCTCTATGTCCTTCACAGAATTCATGTACTATTAACTGTATTGTCAGGCAAACACAGAATACATGGGGGGTTTTTTTGTGGGTTTTTTTTTTTTTTTTCTGAAGCTGGAAACGGGGAGGCAGTCAGACAGACTCCCGCGTGCGCCTGACCGGGATCCACCCGGCATGCCCACCAGGGGGTGATGCTCTGCCCATCTTGGGGCGTCGCTCTGCCGCAATCAGTGCCATTCTAGCGCCTGAGGCAGAGGCCACAGAGCCATCCCCAACACCCGGGCCAACTTTGCTCCAGTGGAGCCTCGGCTGCGGGAGGGGAAGAGAGAGACAGAGAGGAAGGAGAGGGGGAGGGGTGGAGAAGCAGATGGGTGCTTCTCCTGTGTGCCCTGGCCGGGAAGCGAACCTGGGACTCCCGCACGCCAGGGTGATGCTCTACCACTGAGCCAACCGGCCAGGGCTGGGAATATGTGTTTAAAAAAACGCATCTACGTGTCTTTAGGTAGTAAGCCTACTACGTTCCAGGCTGTGTTAACTTAGGTCAGCTTTTGTGATCATGTTTTCCAAACTTTCACGGAAGTCCTCAAATTAATCTAGATGCATCAGAAGTCCAGCAAGGACTTTTTTTAAAGTTGACGGTGAAAATGTCCCTAAGACATCTGTAGCTCATTAAAAAAAATGAATAAATAATCGTCGTTGGTTTGGACACGCAGTATTCATTCCCATTCACATCTAAATCAAGTGTCAGTCCAGGGCGATGTCTTCTTTTAGGGACAGATCACTGGGTGAAGGACTTCCTCCCTCTGGCGTGTTTTCGGCCCTATCTCTGTGTGTGTTTCCCGACACGGTCCCTGGCGCCTTCATCCACGCACGCTACGCTCGGAGCACCTGGCTCTCAAAGGCACTTGACCACACACTGTTGAATCACTGACTGGGATCTGCAGCTTTTTTAAACTCGCCTGTCGTTTACTTCTGGTTTAATGCATCATTTATAAAACGTTTACCGATTGATGTATTTCCTATTCTGGCGACAAGATGTTGTGAGACTATTGCATTGAGCTTGTTAAAAAAGAATTCTCACATCTTCACTCTTCAAGCTAAAAGTAGAAGGCGTCTGGCAATGGTCGTGAGGCAGGTGACAATCTTCCTCTCCAGATCACAGTGAAGAAGACTGGACCAGAAAAATCATCTTAATCCTATTAATAACTGGGAGGCACTGGAAAACCACCAGAAAGAGGCACAAGGCGTGAGGAGCTTTCCACTCTGAACACACAAGGACAAGAAAAGGCAAGAGTGAGGACTTCGTGGCTTTTTCCCAAGGGTCCTCCTCTCCCAACCCCCGTTCTAGTCCCGTCCCTGAAAGGTCACCGCCTCGAAGCCAAGAGTCCGTCCACCACCGCAAGGACGGGGTCAAGGACGTTTTAAGTGGGAAAGCCTCGAAGCGAGAGGGCCACAGAGAGACCTCTTTGTAAGACTCGTTCGAGAACGCTGGACGCTTACAGCTTTGATATTGATTTCTAGGACCCCGCCGTTCGTTTGCGGGGCAGTTATGAGTAATACCTGCCCCGCCGTCTACTTGAAATGCATCTCCCTCTCCTCCACTGGGCTTCTAGCTTCGCATTCATCACGCCATGAGATGTTTGTTCTTTCCCTTTGATGAGATTAATTTCCAAAAGCTTAGCTTTGATTCCAGAAATTGAATTTAAAAAAAAAAAAAAAAAAAGGACTTTGTTTTTGAAAACCACTGAATTGATTTCCTATCTGAAGCATATCAGAAACTAATATAAACCCGACATTATTTAATTTTTCGGTTCGTCTTTCTTCTGCTATTAATGACTCTTGTCTTATTTTTGTACAACTACAAAAGAAAAAATAATAATCATCATCCCTGCAACTGAACCTGAGTGCAGTTAATTGAGAGAGGGGTTCTCACTGAGAATTCGTGGCTCGGAGACGGAGCAGGAAGTGCCTCTTCTCTGACCACACCGCTGTCTTTAACACAGTCTTCTTCAGGTCACCGCTAACTGAACTACAAGCGGGCGGGTCCTGTGCAGGTGACGTCCCTAGCTTGTTTGTGTCTGTTCAGTGAGTTCAGTGCCTCCCCTGCCGATGACCACGCGCAGTCTGGGCACCTGACGGGTTCATCACCGGTAACCGTGGGAGGCAGGCAGGCAATCAGGACTGGAGGTTTTTGCCAGACCTTCATTTTCTTCCTAATCTCGTTCCTTTTTCACTTTTGTCTTTGAGCTCATGGCTCAGGAAAAGATAAGTTGCAAAGCAGACTTTTTTTTTTTTTTTTTTTTGAGAGAGAGAGAGAGAGAGAGAGAGAGAAGAGGGGAGGAGCAGGAAGCATCAACTCCCATATGTGCTTTGACCAGGCAAGCCCGGGGTTTCAAACCAGTGACCTCGGTGTTCCAGGTCGATGTTTTATCCACTGCGCCACCACAGGTCAGGCCCAAAGCAGAAATCTTCATCCAGACCCCGGTCCAGGCGGACCCCGCAGTTCAAATCAGGGCTCCAGGTGGCAAGCCTGCTCACCTCTGTCCACCCCCTTCACCTTCTCAACACCCAACACCCCTGTCCTGCCCGCCCCCCACCCCGCCCCCGGCCTGGGTTTGCGCTGCTTTTTCTGGAAGGTTTAACTGTCAATGTTCATCTTTTTAGTAATTCCAAACAGTCAGTTTTGCTGGAAGAGCCGATTTCAGGAAGGTGAGGTTTCCTCTCTGTGTCCAGGATGGACGGTACCTTTAAATATGCTTATACGCCTTCAGAACGCACGGCAGAAATCAAAATCTTGTCAGTCTGATTAGACTTTCTGAACAAAATGCCAACAGTGAAACTTCTCGCGAGCAGATAAAAGATCCCCTTGGAGGCACTGCGTTTTATTTAAAACACACACACACGCACACACACACACACACACGCACACACACGCACACGCACACAAACACGCACACACACACACACACACTCACACACACACGCACACACACACACGCACACGCACACAAACACGCACACACACACACACACGCACACGCACACAAACGCACACACACACACACACACACGCACACGCACACACACACACACGCACACGCGCACACACACACGCGCACACTCACACACACACACTCACACACACACGCACACTCACACACACACATTTACCTTCTCAGCAAAGTTCCTCTAAAGCCAGACTTGACTGAATAAAAATGGACACCTTTCAAAAAGATCTCCTTTTCTTCTCTCCCTGCTCATGAAATCTCAACAAGCGAGGCCGTCAGGCGGGGCCGGCGACAGACGCGGGGGCCGGAGGGAGGGAGCCGTCCGAGCACCTTCAGCATCCTCGGGCCGGACTCTGGACACGGCAGGTCGGGCTGCGGACGGCCACGGTGTTCGGTACTCGAGGTGGGTCAGAGCCCAGGGGGGCCGTGGCCAGAGGGTCAGGAGGGTGTTTACAAGAGCTGGGGAGAGAAAATGTCCTCACAGGGACTGGGAAGCGTAGTCTCCCTCAGCTCACTTTATGTAGAAAAGAAATCGCAACCTTGGAAATACTGAGACTGTTTGTTTGCTTTTCTGCACTGGGGTCTGCACAGTCCCTCCTCCATGTGGGCAGAGCAAGGGAGGAAGGGGTCGGAGAGGAGCAAGCTCTGTCCCCCGGCTTGGGGCCGTCCTTGGCCACACAGGGAGACGGGTCGACACGCCACATCGGTGCAACGTGGCAGAGGCCACAGTGGGGCGTCCGCCCCGTGTCCGGCGAGCAGGAAGGCCAGGGCGGCCCAGCTGGTAAAGCGGGAGGCAGACACCGGCCCCGGGGAGGGGGTGGGGGACTGAGAACAGGTCGAGGGTTGTTCGTTCCAGAAGGGTTTTGACACATTCCCGGTGACATGGGCGGCCGAGGAAAAGCGGGCCCAGGGGCACGGCGGAGGCTCTGCCTCGCGTCCGCAGGGGGGACGGCCGTGTAAGGGTCGGGGGGGCCCTTGGGGCCGGCGGGAGGTCGTATGCACTGCCCCTTCCCCAAGGGGCCGGGGAGAGGGATTCAAACACCTCCTTGTTAGCAGGTCCATGGATTTCAAGCTGTTAGGGGGTCACATGAGACACTTTCTGTGAGTGTTAAGAACACTGACTTTATTGACCGAGGCAATTCCTCTCCTTTAAGTATATATATACACACATATATATGTACACACACAGACACACACACACACACACACACGTTTCCAAGGCAAGCTGATATGTATTCTCTCCCTTTTTATCGACTTCCTCTTTGCAGACGAGGCGAGTGAGGCCCCAGTGTGTCCGTGATCCCTTGGGGGACGCGGGCAGGGACCGCCGTGGGGGAAGCAGAGCCAGCCCCCTGGCCTCCGCGTTCTGGGAGGATTCCGGGTCTCCCTGCTGGGGTGTCACGTCTCTGCCCACAGCGAGGGGAGGGGACAGGGTGCCTCCCCTCCGTGGGCGCTCAGAGAAGAAGCGCTCACCTTGCTTGAAGCGTTGATCTCGTTACCGTGCGGGATGACCCACGTGTAACTCAGGCAGAGAGAAGCAGGGAATCATGGGAGCCAGCCGGGGGGGCGCAGCTTCCTAAACGCCCTGCTGGGGACGCGGCCGGAGACAGTCACGCCTCCGTGTCGAAGGGTCGTACATGTGCAGCAGGCATGGGCTCTTCAAGTCACCTGGTCCAGTCTGGGGAGCCCCCGTGTCTGAATTTGGACCCCAGCCCCTGAGTACGTCTATCTGATGGTCCCCATGGGTCAGAGATGTCAGCCTACATCACACCCCACCTGCCTTCTGTCCGCACCCGCCCACTGTCGCCTCTCTCTCCAGAGGTGACCTGGAGACAGCAGCCCGTCATGCTCTGGGGCCGAGTCCACAGCCACCCTCTGTCCACTGCGCAAGGCTCCTGGGGTGACCAAGGAGCTGTTCAGACATCTGCTATTCGAATCCAGTGTTAAGAGAACCAGGTGGTAGCATGGGTTAAAAAACAGACACTCGTTCCAGAGGCCCCCAGTTCCCGTATCTAGAACGCTTGAGCGCTCCTGATTGAAGAACCGGGGACGTCCTCCCTCCACAGAACAAGGCCTTGCCCGGGGATGGCCGACGTGTTTTCAACGGCCGCCCGGCGAAGGTGTGGCTCACGAGCAGCGCAGGGCCAGCCGCCCGCATTCCGCCGTGTTAACTGCTCCTCAGTGGACGCGTTTGTTTCACAGAAGGTGGGCGCGGTTTCCAGAACCAGCGGAGTACGGACAGACGCCTCCCGGGGTGACGGCCCTTCTGCACCCGAAGTTTATCTGCCTGAGGGACACGCTTTGGGTGCCGCCGTGAGCGGAAGAGCAGAAGGCGTCCTCTGAGCGAGAACAGGGCCTTTGCCGTTCCTCGGACGCGGCCCCTGGACGTCCGTCCTTCCCGGGGGCACTCATCGGCTCGCTCTCCCGGGACGGAGACTGATTGGGCCGGCCGCCGGGCACGGCTATCGGTCTTCACGCCGCCGTCCGCTGACAGCTCGTTTCTCCCGACAGCGTCCCAGAGCTAAGGTCTCCGGATGTAACTCCGGTCACCTCGGGTAATGGCCCCATTGATCACGCGGTGGACGCGGTGAAGGTATCTGCCCGTCCCTCCCCGGGATGAGTGGCTTTCCTGTATCCTGAGACAATGGACGTCCCTGTTGCTGGGGACCCCAGCTGGACGCCTCTGACCACAGCCTGCTGACCACAGCCTGCTGACCAGGCGACTTGAACAGACAAACGGCAATCAAGGAACACAGGCGGGTCGTCTTCTAGAGGCCAGAAGGGGCACCTCTTCTGCGGCCTCCGTCTGCCCGACCAAGGAGCACAGACGGGTCGTCTTCTAGAGGCCGGAAGGGGCACCTCTTCCGCGGCCTCCGTCTGCCTGACCAAGGAACACAGGCGGGTCGTCTTCTAGAGGCCAGAAGGGGCACCTCTTCTGCGGCCTCCGTCTGCCCGACCAAGGCTGGGCAGACCCTGCGGTGTCTGTGGTACCAGCTCAGGGCCTCCCTGAGAGGCAATCCGCTGATGGACGCCCCTTTTAAAGCATCGCAAGTTGAAGCACGAGGCCGGGAAGGGAGGCCGGGGGCTGGAGAGAGCGGCTCTGAGTCCTGGGACAGCCTGGGCAGGGTCACCCCCACCGTGCTCCCTCCTGGGGAAGATCAGCACACTCCGTGGCAGCTGAGGACACTGACGAGGACACGCAAACAGAACGCGGTGACAGGGCTCCACCGGGAAGTCCCACCCGCCGAGCTCCGCAGCCAGTCTGGGCACTTCAAGGACCTGAGTGCAAGTGGACAGCTCACAGAAGTCCGACCAGGAGGGTCCCCAAGCCTGTGGCTTCCGATAGAGCCCGCACCTGCCCTCCCCCTCCCGGCGGGCTCTGAACCCCACAAGAGTGACTGTGGGGTTCAAACGGAAATGCAGCCCTCCCACCCGAACACCTGTGCCTGGTATTCACTGCCCACGGATCAAATCTGACCCTTAACACGGCGCCCAGGTCTTCTGTGAGCGCGTCTGCGACCCCTCCACCACGTTAGACCCCGGCTCCCACTCTATCTCCAGGCTGGGGGAGCCACTTCAGCCACACACGGGGCGCCTCCCCTGTCCCTGGGACCCTGCCCAGGATGGCACTGCTCCCTGTCCCTCTCCGTCCACAGTGTCCCCGCAGCCACGACCCCTCCCGCCCTCACTCCTCACCTGTCCCTCTCATCACCTGTGGTTTTAGAGCGCCTCCTGTTTGCCATGTCACCCCCCCCCCCACCTCCAGGCGTCAGCAAAGGGTTATTCTGTATCGGCCGACTGCAAAGGGTTATTCTGTATCAGCCGACTGCAAAGGGTTATTCTGTATCGGCCGACTGAATTAACGAAGCACGCCCAGTCCCGTCATGTTGCTGATTTGTCACGAAACATCCCCGGAGGCAGCCAGCCACGCGGGCTCCGTCTACGTGATGGGCACAGAAGGGTGCGGAACGATCACGCTGCCCTGTCACTATTCCTCTGAGGACCTCGCTGTCCTTCAGGGAAGGCCCGTAATGGCTTCTCGCATCGCTGACTTCTAGACATCAAGAACCACGGAGGTCCTGTTCAAAGGGATGGCGTTAAGAACGTAGACAAGTATAATAATACACCGTAAGGGGAAAAAAAACTGCCATGGAACGATTTTAAGGCTTCGGCGCTTTAATAAACTGATGACAGGTGAACAAGTCCATCCTCAAAGCAGAGGCTTCATCCACGTGCGGGACCTCGTGCATCAGGACCGTCAAAGTGTCCCCAGCCTTTGGCCGAATGGTGTCACTCCTGGGGATTTATCTTAATGACCTCATTCAAAAACAAATAATAATGACATCATCCAAAAGCAAATAAAGGCCACAGACACACACACACGCATGCACACACACACACACGCACACACACGCATGGGTGTGCGCGCCCGTGTGCAGTGTTCACGGGAGCATTACTCGGGGTTTTCTCGACCTCCCTCGCCGCATTCCTCACTGTTCAAGTGGAGCGGCGAATACAAAGGGCTTACAAGGCCGCGTCCCCTCCAGCCGACGGGCTCATGGAGGCGGGAACCAGGAGCTTGATTCACCTTTGTATCTGTAGTGATGATGTCATCAATAAGTGCCTCAGCGTTTTATAAAAGCAACACACAGACACACGTGTAGGCATGGACACACCACACACACACAAACACACACATACATGTGCAGGCCTGGACACACACACACGTGCAGGCATGGACACACACATGCACACACACACACACCCAGACTCTTCTCCAACAATCTAGAAAGAGAACCAAATAGTCAGCAGACGAGCCAAAGGGCACACGTGATGCCGTCATCTCCCCAAGTCCTGCCTCAGCATCCGAAGCGACCCGGGCGCGCGTGTCCACAGACCGCCTTGCTGACCTTCTCCACGATCGTTCAGAGGACAAAAAGGCGCATCTGAGGAAACCACCCTCTACTTCCACTCGATCCCAACGGAACCTCCCCGAAGCAAGGGAGCCGTCTCGTTTCCTCTCTCGCGTCTCGGCGCCGTGAACGGGCAACGTCACGGAACTGCGGTGCAACGGGCGTAAGTCACGGCGGTGGCCGCCGCCCGGAACCTAAAACCCAGCCAGAAAACGTGTCACCCTGAGCAGAGAGGGCCCGGGAGAAGGACACCAAGGGGACACCGAGGTCCAAAGAGAGCTGGGAACCCCTGGCGTCTCTCTCTCTCTCTCTCTCTCTTCTTTATCTGTCGCTCTCTCTGGACCTGTTGGAACTGTTACCAGATGCATGCATGGCCCATATATATATATTTTTCCCCCAAATACGTGGGCTGCTTGTTACTGGCTTAATCGTGTTGTTTGAGGGACGGTGGCTCTTGATCTTGGACAGATTCCTGGGTGAAGCCGGGGAGGAGTCGGCTTTTCCTCAGGAGAAGCAGCCTCAGAGGAATCCCACCCGCGCAGAAACACACGAGGCTGAGCTGCCGTCCAACTCACTACCTGTGAGTTAATTATGATCTTATCCCGCTCTCTGAAATACACAGGAGGGAAGAAAGCAAAATGAAAACCCACTCCATCCAGTTCTCAAACAGCCCCTCTCACATCTTCTCCACGAAATCGCCTCTCTTCATCGGAATTCTCGGTATTCACCTTTGAAACACGTTATCCAAGTTTTCACCTTTCTCCCAATTAACAGCCACATTCATTTCATCTCGGGAGAGCGAGGCTCCTGACCAGCCGCCAGCTGTGCACCTTGCCGGGCGAGCTCTTTCCCCTCAGAGATGCAGAGCTCATCCGGACAAGGCCCTGGCCCGCCCACCCGCGCGCTGGCCCGTCACCGATGTCCCCAAGGGCCTCTAAGACGGACGGCCTCACGGGGGGGGGGGGGGGGGGGACGGGTGCCGTGACCTCTGGCCTCTGCGTTGCACCCGTCATGGGGTGGGGGGGGGGGGCTGAAACCTTGACAACCAGCCTCACACCCACCGTGCCTGCGTGTCACTGGGGACAGACCAGCAAAGACGGGCGGGGCCACGCAAACACCCCCGGTATCAAAAGAAAACCCTGGCAAGATGGATCTCTGGGAGTCAACAAAGTGAATACATTCCGCGCTACATTGGATCTGTGATCATTTATTTATTTACATTCCAGGCACTCTTGGCCTCCAACTTTCGCTGCTTTGATGTAAGTGGCTTTGACAGCTTGCAACTGAACGGCAATTTTCCTTCTGTCGGGAGGAAAGAGCTCTTTAATGCTCCAGGTCAGGGCCGGAGAGCGTAGGGGGGGTCGAGGCCGGCTCGCGGGGGTCAGCGGTTAAACCCTCCCCGACTCTGTCCGCGCTGAGTCGACCCAGGCATTTCATCTCAGAGAAGGCATCGTTTTGGGTGTCTTAGAATCTGTCATCCATCAGACATGTAATTGTGTTTTTTTACTCTTTTTTATTAAAAAAAATTATGTTTTAATTTTTTTTTTCCTGTGTGAACGGCATGGATGGACCACCGATACATTATTCACTCATCTCAGTCAGCTACGGCCAAGCAGGCGATGCTGGCAGAAATTGTCTTCATTTTTCAAGCAAGTCTTGCACCAAGAATTCCAAACACCGCCCGCCCTTCCAAGGTCAGAACACTCCATCCCTGAGAGACGCCGAGAGCCGACGCCTGTCCGTCAAATACGTTATGACAGGATGTCACGGGACGCCCATGACGGGACAGACACACCGACGTCTGCTGCTGGTTGTCGTCCTGAAAACGGGAAGTTGTTGCTGTGCTGATATCATTGGATCCACCAACCCTTTTGCTACAAGTCCCTTTGTAATCTGTAATCCTTCCTGAATCTAACTTAAAAACAAAACAAACAAATAAAAAAAAAACCCATTCATCCTCCATGTAAAAGCCTCTCTAACCTGCCACGCCTAAAAGCCTGCTTTCTCTCTCCAAGTATTGAGGCCACGGGAGGGCCTTGGTATTTGCTCTTGGGGTCACTACCATCTCCTGTCTCCCCCAAACCAGCAAAGCAGGATGAATGATGAAAACATCCTGTGAGTTTCTGAGGTGAACCTTGTTTATACACATTTTACTTGGGAACATTTTTATTTTTATTTCTTTGCTGATTCTAAAAAATGAAATTCTATCTCGATGACAAAACTTGAGCACCAACGGAAACGCCTGACTTTGAATCCGTACAAAGGGTTGCCGCCTCCGTCTACGATCCGGAATGAACTCCAGTCACTTCTGGACGGAGCTCTCCGGCTCTCTCCCTGGAGGAGGGGGGACCGGTCCCAAGCGGGGAAAACCAGTACAGAGAAGGCTTCACGCTGGAGGTGCACAGAGCAGGCACCCTGACTGCGTCGTGGCAAAGCACGGGTGAGTCAGAGAGGGCGCTGGGTGACGGGTGGAGACAGGGAGAGACGGCGGGGGCGGGGAGAGCTCAGAGCAGGTGGAGCAGACGTGGCAACGTCACCGCAGGTGAACCCAGGGAGGGCGTCTGCTGTACCGTGAATGACTGCGACGTCTCCGTGCGTTTGAAAGTTTGGTCAAGTTTCAGGGTTGAAAAATAATCCTCTGGGGTTTAAAACCCTGTCTTCCCCATCTTTTGTAAACATCCAAAACAGGGATTCCCTGTCAAACGCCAAAACGTTGCCTCTCACCGTCGCGGACAAGAGAACAACACGTGGTTTCCTGGCTCTTGAAGACGCCACGTAGTTGAGCAGCCGTGTGTTTAAGTCATTCACTAAACACCCTCTGAGTTAACAGAGGGTATCGGGCCAGCTGCTCCATGTGCAGGACACTGCAGCCTGGACGTCAGCCACCGTCAGACACCACCTGTCCCCTCAGCAGGCTCGCTCCACTCCCCGCCCCAGAGGGACCCACCGGCCATTCCACCGGCCTCTCCTTCTCACCCGAGTCTCTGTCCTCCAGCTGACCCGGCAACACTAGTGACCGCATCTCCCTCCGCCCACGGCCAGCGCCGTGACTCTGTTTTTTTGTTTTTTTCACAGAGACAGAGAGAGAGAGTCAGATTGAGGGATAGACAGGGACAGACAGACAGGAACGGAGAGATGAGAAGCATCAATCATCAGATTTTTGTTGCGCATTGTGACACCTTAGTTGTTCATTGATTGCTTTCTCATATGTGCCTTGACCGTGGGGCTACAGCAGACCTCTTGCTCGAGCCAGCGACCTTGGGTCCAAGCTGGTGAGCTTTTTGCTCAAGCCAGATGAGCCCACGCTCAAGCTGGAGACCTCGGGGTCTCGAACCTGGGTCCTCCGCATCCCAGTCCGATGCTCTATCCACTGCACCACCGCCTGGTCAGGCCCGTGACTCTGTTTTTAACGAGCTCGGTCCCCGCTGACTGGCCTGCCCCACTTCAGGGAGTCACTCCTCACGGTCTTCCTTCTTCATACTCAACACGCACGGAAGAACAGCCGACCCCCGGACAGAGCGCTTCGGCCGCCTTCGGACGCGGTCCACAGACGTCCAGAGGACTGGGCGCCCACACCCACTTCACAGGCCCTTTCAAGCTCTCGGACAGCGATTTTCCTCTCGCGGGACACGCCTTCTTCCCCAGCAACTTCATTTCCTCCTCCGTCTGTTTATTTCAAGGGCTTCTCACCTCGGGGTGGGATCTGGGACGCCTGCGTGTACCGGCCTCGCGGTCCCCACCGTTCCGACGGGCAGGAAGGACTGCAGAACCTCAGGCATCCGGGGCACGAACAACAGCCCCGAGGAGCCACCTGCCCCTCCCAGCGCCCAGGCCACAGGGCTACCCAGCTTGGCCTGGCAACCCCGTCCCTGATGAGCAGAAGACCCCACAGGGGAGCCCGTTCCATCGCCGCGATGCTCAGGCCAGGACACTGCTCCCCACCCTTCTGAGCCGGGCGGTGGCTTCTGCCACGAGTCCCAACACCCCCCCTCTGGCCGGGAAAGACGCTCACGTACTTGAAGACACGGTCCTGTCTCCATGGTCACCTCTTCCCCAGGGTGCACACTGCCCTCCTGAGCCCTAACCTTTAAGTCCCTTCTCCCCGGACACTCAGTCCTCACCACATTGCCTCTCACAGCGCGAGAGGCGCGGCGTGGCGGTGGGTGCACAGGGCGTCAGGCGAGAGGCCATTCTCGCCCCTCAGGGGAGGAAGCGCTCCGCCTTCGTGAGCAGCCGCCTGGGGCGTCCTGCCACCTGTCTTGCTCAGAGAGCGGAGAGCGGAGGGCGCCCCGGGCCACCGTGCGCTCTCGCCGGAAGTAAAGAGGGGTTTCTCTTCCTGCCTCCTTTGCTTATGGAAAAATATTCCATTATGTTTCCAGTTTTAATGCGCTTCCTAATGAAAAGCAAACGAGCCCGGCCGGCATGTTTGATTTGTCTTGGAGAGCGGAGAACTGCTTTGCAAGAGCAAACAGAGTTAAATTAAAATACGGGACGCTCCTCCACGGTGGAAAATGAATTTCTCCTCGAAGAACCGCGTCAGGTCCATGAAAGCTGGGCTGAGACAGACAGGGGAGCCCCTGCCTTCCCGCAGAGCAGCTCCCGACGGCCCCCCAGGCCCAGAGGCCCAGAGGCCCAGAGGCCCAGAGGCCCAGAGGCCCAGAGGCCCAGAGGCCCAGAGGCGTGCGCACACGCACAGGCCAGCTCGCCTATCCAACGTCCTCTGTGTGCCCTGGAGCGCGCGAGGCCTGGAGGTGCCCCCCCACACACCACCACGGGGTGTCCACCTACCGTTTTTGCAGATGGGGCAGCACTGGTCCGGCTCGTACACGGGGTCCACACACTCCGTCTGGGGACAGGCGGACACGGAGCACAGCACCTCCCCGTTGGCCTCACAGCGGCACCTCTCGCACGGAGACACCTGGAACACAGGCCCACGGTCAGGTCAGGGGGTACGCCCACCGTCCTTACCATCCACACTCACGTCTTCCCTCCCCTGAAACGTCTGGGAAGACATCCCAGCGTTCTAGGAATGTAGAAATGGTAAAAGGTGCCCAGCCAAGTGGTGCTCGCAGTGTGAACACAAGGTCCTGGGTTGGGCGGGTCCCCTGGGGTGCAGCCACCCGATGGGGCCCCGGCCTCTTCTCCCCACTCAGCTCCAAGTGCAGAAATGCCTTTTCCCGATTCGCACATCGAGGTTGTGGAAGAAAGGTGTTTGTCTGTTTAAATATTAAACCAACAACACATCATACTGAGTTACTGCCAAACCGCTCACCGTGCGAACACGTCCCTTCTCCGCAGCCCTGCCAAGCGCCATCCGGGCCAACCAACCAACCAACCAACCAGAACACCTCCATCGTTCGACTGAGGAAAACGGTGGACAGGAAATGAAGGGACAGCCCCGAGGGACTGGGAAACTGAGGCACACTGCTCAGAGCCAGGCCCCCGGCCAGGCGCTGTCTGAACACGCCCTCAGATAACTCTCAGGGCAACTCAGACACACGGACTACCGTGATTGGCCGTGTTGACCGACACGGGAACGGACACGCAGAGGCAGCAGGCACCTTGCATGGGGTCGCCCTTCACAAGGGGCAGGGTTCCTGGTGGCGGCGTGCAGGGGCTCCATAGTGGGCCGTCTCTCCCTCGCCCCGCCTGACCGTGGTCTTCCACACACTGGGCAGCAACAAGCCTCCCTGCGCTGGGCGGCCAGCGGTCCCGCCTCTCCCTTCCGGATCATTCCGACCGAGCCTAATGGCCGTTCCAGGAAAGGGTGTGTGTGCCCTGCCGACCGCACCCCCCCACAGCCACTCGGGCTGGGCGTGACGGGTGTTTCTTTTCCCGGGAAACCCCGGAGGAGTGGTTTTCCCTCTGGGCTCACCCAGGGCGGAGCAGCAGCAGCGGCACGTGGGACCCAGCAAGCCGAAGCCGCAGCACGGGAATGTGGGTTCTACAGACCGTGGGGACGAGGGGACGGTGAGTCCTGGGCTGCGAGGCCCCAGGTGACGAAGGCACCACACCCGGACACAACCAGCCCCTGGCAGGGAGAACACACCCACGGCACGCACGGGTTCCCTTCTGCCTACACAGTGTTCCCAGACGGGAACCGAGACCTCCACCGGACGGCGGCCGTTTCACAAAGCAACAGTTCGATCTGTGTTTGAAGGCAGGTGTCTCAGGTCCCAGAGCACAGCCCCTCTGGGGGGCAGTCAGGACGGGGCTGGCGTTTGTTCTAAGTCAGAGCTTCCCACCTAATAATACGGTTCCCGGGACCTCTGCCCAGGACCCGAGTCACACAGCAGAACCCTCCGGTGTCCAGTCCTGTGAGCTGGAGGGGCCCCAATCCCCACCCACTGCCCCCTCCTGGGCCCCTGCCTGGGTGTCTGGTCCTGATCAGTAACTGACCGGGCTTCACCCCCTCACCGCCGGGCCAGCCCCCACCTAGTGGGCAGAGAAATGCCAGCTGCCCCTCGGCAACACCAGCGCCACCGGCAGAGCCCACACGCCGTGCCCTCCAGCCCTCGCTCCCGGGGCGGGCTCACCAGTTGTAATGGGCTCCTTCTCGTTTTAGATCCAGTTCAAACCCTTCCTCCTCTGGTGTCAACACCAGTGGAGCTGGGGCCGCCTCCACGCGTTTACACCGCAGGGTGAATGTGAACCCCGCTCTTGTCTGGGTCCCGGAGCGCCACCTGGCCTCTCCAGCTTCTCCCCTCACACCGCCGGGAGCCCACCTACCCGGGGACACCAGCCGGCTCTTCTCAACTCCAGCCCGGACAGACAGACACGTCCTCCTGCTCTGTGCTGCCAGAAAAGGCCCTGGCCTGGGTCACCTGAATCCTGAAGAGCGACCCTCCCCCCCGCACTTTCGACCTGGAGCTCTTTACCGGGGGGCCACCGGCGTGGGAGCCATGAACCCCACCCTGCCTAATGAGTCTCTCCTGGTGGCCGCAGGAGGACACCGGGCGTCCTCGGGGTCAAACGGGAGACAAGACAATCCCGGAGCCATTTCCCAAGTAACCGCGATGGTTTCGTGGATGAGATCAGCTCAGACCTGGAGACTAAGAGCGAGTGGACTTCAGCATGGACCCTTCTCAGGTGAAAGGATTCGACACCAAATAACTCCCTCCCACCCCCCACTTCTCTGTTTCTTCCAGCAGCTGAGACGTTTTGTTACTTGTCTAACCCCCCACGCTGTTGAGACTTTGCAAGGACACGAACAAGAGTCCCGTGAACACAAGGACGGACACTGGACTTTCTTCCCCCTCCCTCTCTCTCCTTCCAAACTCCTGAAGTCCCGAGATGCCTTGAGCTCCTCCAAGTGCACCGGCCGGGATGGAGCACAGGGTCTCTGACACTCAGAACCCCACCCCAACCCCCATCTGCAGGTGAGGGGCCACCACATTCAGTGTGACCCACGCAAGGGCCGGAGCCCCCGTCCCACATTCAGTGTGACCCACGCAAGGGCCAGAGCCCCCGTCCCACATTCAGTGTGACCCACGCAAGGGCCGGAGCCCCCATCCCACATTCAGTGTGACCCACGCAAGGGCCGGAGCCCCCATCCCACATTCAGTGTGACCCACGCAAGGGCCGGAGCCCCCGTCCCACATTCAGTGTGACCCACGCAAGGGCCAGAGCCCCCGTCCCACATTCAGTGTGACCCACGCAAGGGCCGGAGCCCCCATCCCACATTCAGTGTGACCCACGCAAGGGCTACAGCCCCCGTCCCACATTCAGTGTGACCCACGCAAGGGCTGCAGCCCGTCCCACATTCAGTGTGACCCACGCAAGGGCTGCAGCCCCCGTCCCACAGTCAGTGTGACCCACACAAGGGCTGCAGCCCGTCCCACATTCAGTGTGACCCACGCAAGGGCTGGAGCCCCCGTCCCACATTCAGTGTGACCCACGCAAGGGCTGCAGCCCGTCCCACATTCAGTGTGACCCACGCAAGGGCCGCAGCCCCCGTCCCACATTCAGTGTGACCCACGCAAGGGCCGCAGCCCCCGTCCCACATTCAGTGTGACCCACGCAAGGGCCACAGCCCCCGTCCCACATTCAGTGTGACCCACGCAAGGGCCAGAGCCCCCGTCCCACATTCAGTGTGACCCACGCAAGGGCTGCAGCCCGTCCCACATTCAGTGTGACCCACGCAAGGGCCGCAGCCCCCGTCCCACAGTCAGTGTGACCCACGCAAGGGCCGCAGCCCGTCCCACATTCAGTGTGACCCACGCAAGGGCCGCAGCCCCCGTCCCACATTCAGTGTGACCCACGCAAGGGCCGCAGCCCCCGTCCCACATTCAGTGTGACCCACGCAAGGGCTGCAGCCCGTCCCACATTCAGTGTGACCCATGCAAGGGCCAGAGCCCCCGTCCCACATTCAGTGTGGCCCACGCAAGGGCCGCAGCCCCCGTCCCACATTCAGTGTGACCCATGCAAGGGCTGCAGCCCGTCCCACATTCAGTGTGACCCACGCAAGGGCCGCAGCCCCCGTCCCACATTCAGTGTGACCCACACAAGGGCCGGAGCCCCCGTCCCACATTCAGTGTGACCCACGCAAGGGCTGCAGCCCGTCCCACATTCAGTGTGACCCACACAAGGGCCGGAGCCCCGTCTCCCTCACATCCGTGTTTGCTACGGCGATCACGGTGATCGAGCAGCGCCCGGTGGCTAAGTGCCGACCCAGCGGAGGAAGAAGTGGCCGGAAGGACTGGAGAGCTGACCGCCCCTCGGGCGGACGTGGTGAGCAACGCCGCCAATAAAACCCCCTTCGGGGAGGGCTGCGCGGCGCCCCCTACAGAGCCACGCAGGGCAGGGAGGGCAGGAAATCCTTGCGGTGAGAGGGGTCCAGTTCAGGTTCTGCGCTGGGTCCGCACACGGAGGGGGAGACGGAGGCGCGTGCACGGCGCGCAGGCTCACGCGGTGACTTCAGGGCAGGGAGCCCGTGGGAACTGAGCCGCGGGAGGCACAGCCCAGGGTCGGAGAGCGGAATTTCAAGATTCTGCAGCCACCGCGTCCGGGGCCTGCGGAGCGGTCAGGCCGGGCTCTGCCCGTTCCGTGTTTTCTAACTGTCCTCCTGTGCTGGGCAGTGTTTTCACCGAACAGCTACGGCAGCTGAGGACTCACGCTCCCTTACGTCCTCAAACAACAAACTCCTTCTGAATCCCAGGACGGGAGATGGAAGGTGTGGACATGGGGACAGCAGGAACAGCCTTCCTGGTCCCCTCATCAACCCCTCCACCCTCCGCTGACCAGTCCCAGAGTCGCTGCCTCACAGGATCCTGAGCGCTCAAGGACGCCCAAGGCGCTCACGTCTGTGCCCAGGCCGGTCGGGGGCAGCGACGTGAGGTATGAAGGAGGGACCAGAGGGAAGGTGGGTGTGGTGGATGGAGGCTCGCTGAGCTGTGTGCCCAGTGGGAATGTGGAGGCAAAGCTGCCGCTCTTGTTTGGAATGACAGAAAAGGAATGAAACTGGCATCTGGTGGTGAGGATGGTGGCAGGCCAGGAAGGGACAGCCATCGAGACAAGCAGAGGCCCCACAGAGAGCGGGTTCCTCCCCGGGGCAGCGGACGGCGTGGGAAGAAGCCCTGGGCCTTGCGGCTGGAGGACCAGCGGTCCTCAGTGGGTGGGGGCAGGGAGGCTGCCAAGAGCAGAGGCCGCCCTGACACCAGAGGCTGCAAAGGTGTGCAGGACAACTGCCTCAGGACACAGTACAAGGGGCCCCAGGCTGCGGGGGACCTGCCACACCGTAGCTCGGGGACCCTGCTCCATCCCGGCGGGGGGGGGGGGGGCGCGCAGCAGGACAGCAGCCTCAGGACACAGTACAAGGGGCCCCAGGCTGCGGGGGACCTGCCACACCGTAGCTCGGGGACCCTGCTCCATCCCGGCGGGCGGAAGGGGGTGCTCAGGGAGACGCAGCAGATGCCATGGGGACAGGGTCCCTCTCCCGGGGCCGTGAGGGCTACAGGGGTTCTTCCCGGCGCCAATGTGGGAGGATGAAGATGTGGGGTGTCTCGCGGGCTGGGGAGACCCTGACATGCTGAGTCACTGCCCCAAAGCAGCAAGACTCCTACGACCCCAGGAGATGGAGACGCCCCAACGAAACCCAGGGGCTCTAAGCTGGTCAGAACAAGTGCCGTCCACAACCACAGGGGCCGCTCTAGCCCCTGAAGGACGCGTCCGGTCCCAGGGTGGGTGCGCAGTTAGCCCCGTGGGGTGGTCCCTCCCGCGACCTCAGGTTGGGAAACACGTGATCAGAGGCACAGACAACACACACCCTTCAACAAACACCCCAGGACAAGCAGCCTCCCGAAGTCCATGTCACAGTCTTGTCACCAGATGGCGGAAGTGCCCTTTCCAGCTGTGGAGCCTACCTCTCCGAAGAGCCCAGCGCCACCCTCAGCCCGGTGCGCCTACAGGGACGCCAGGAAGTCCCCTCTAGGGACACCACGAGCTTCTGATAGCCTGGGGCGGTGTGACTTTAGAGCTGGAGAAATAAGCAGGAGCCGAGTTGAAAAACTACGGGGTGACCCCCCCACCCGTCACCACCACCACCCACAGGTCTGGGGGAGGGCCAGGCATCCTCACAGCCAGCCCGGGCGGCAGCCTGGACCCAGGGTCTGGCCAGACCACCGGGCCACCCGGGCGCTGTCCTCACAGATACGTCCTGGTCTACACACCCCCCTCCCCCCGTGGCCAGCCCCTCCTGACCACCTGCAATGCAGGGACCCTGGGGGACGCAAGGCCGGTCACGGTTTTCTTTCCAGCAGTCGTCTGGGGCTACATCTTTCCGCAGACCTGCTTCCGGCTCCTGACCTGAAACTGTCTTAACAAAGGAGCCCGCGGCACCTCAGAGCTCTGTCTCCAAACCCAAAGCAGCGGGTCCCGCGGGGACAAGGGGACACCGGCCCAGCAGCCCTCATTGTCGAGGCTCCGAGTGCTGTCTGGTCGTCCTCCTTCCCTCAGGGGGGAGTCTGGGGCGCCCCAGACCCCTGCGTGCCCCTCCGTGCTCTCTCTCCTCCACTGCAGAGTGACCCGCCCCTCCACCACCACCCAGTCACCTCCCGGAGCTGCTGGCCGCGCAGCCACAGACCCCTGCGTGCCCCTCCGTGCTCTCTCTCCTCCACTGCAGAGTGACCCGCCCCTCCACCACCACCCAGCCGCGCAGCCACAGAACCTCTGCGTCCTGTGCGCCTCAGAACGGTTCTTTTGTTTCCCTCCGTCTTCCCCTTCCCTGTCAGGGGATGGATTTGCGCACAAAGGGACTTAATTAAGGACTGTCCCCAGAAGCTGTCAAGCTTCCAGTCTCAGGAAGAAAACAAGCCGCTTACCAGGGGACAGATGAACAGTATAAAACGTTTGACACCCCGCCCTGCGCGGCCGCCTTCTCCTCCCAGAGAGTCGCTCTGCCTTCCTGACGGTTTAGCTGGATGGAGGTAAGACCCTCCCCCCCCATCTCCTAAATCACAAACCCTCTGGGGAGGGGGGGGTCCCTCGGATGAATGTCGACGGTGCAGGAGCTCGCTTAGGAGGGGCGGACGCAGGTGGGGCGTGCTGGCCCCATCTGACGCGGCAGCGAGCAGCTGCCCAGCTGGGATGAGGAGGAGGGTGGCTCCCCTGGGCTGGAGACGCAGACCCGGTCAGCATCCCGGAGACGTGTCCGCCCGACACGGTACGGTCAGATCCCATGCCGTCAAAACACACCGGCCTCCTGCTGGGCACTGAGGGGTCGTGTCTCCGGAAAACTCATCTGCTGAAGCCCCTAACCCCCAACGGGACGGGACGGTATTTGCAGGTGGAGTCACTGGGAGGTCGTTAGAGCCCGAGGAAGTCCTGAGGGTGAGGCCCTCAGGCTGGGATTAGTGCCCTTTACAAGAGGAGGAGGAGACAGGAGCTCACTCAGCTTCCTCCCCACCACGTGAAGACACAGTGCAGACGGCGAGGGTCCTCAGCAGAGCCCCCGACCTTGAGCTTCAGGACGGTGAGAAGTAAGTTCCTGTGGTTTGAGCCACCCAAGCCTCCGCCATCTGTCACGGCGGCCCGAGGTGACGAAGACGCCGCCCGCACCTCTATTTCTGCAGTCGCATCAGCTGTGTGCCCACGATGGGCCAGCCCCCGACCTCCACACCCTGGCCGGCTGCAAACAGAGAGGGACAGAGAGAGTGGGGGAGTCTGGGGAGCAGCTGGCTGACCACAGACCTACGCAGCCAGACTCAGGGGTCAGCCCTGGACGCTGGGTCCAAAGCAGGGAAGGGTTGTCTCTCCTCCCACCTTGGAAACGTGGGTGATGTTGAGATTTTGGTGTAGTTACTTGAATACTTTTCTCACTCACAGGCTCCTAATTTAATCCCTTAACAGAAGGAAGGTGACGTCAACCGGGCATACCTATATGGGCCAGACTTAGGAAGAAGAAGAAAAAAAAAGACAAACTCCTCATGTTAAAAAAAATAAAATAAAATGGGAAGATCTAAACCCACCTGTTCTAGAATTAAGAGTCCAGAATGAAAAATAAGCCATACTTGGAAGAAACAGAGGCTTGATTTTCACTCAATAAGTAAATGATTAAAATTAAACATTTTGCACAGAGTAGGCCTTTAAAAAATGGGTGTGAGGGTGTGACGTGAGGGTCGGCTCTCTTGGGAATCCCAAATCCAAATTTTCTCAGGAACTCAGCAAATCAGAAAACAGGACAGGGAACTTGGTGCAGTAATAGAGAGTGTGGGGACTGCGGCAAAGTAGAAAAAGAACACATTGAGATGGATATGCACAGCTCTTCCTAAAACACAGACACAGACACACACACACACACACACACACACACACACACACACACACACACCAGAAGAAAAGAAAACCAAGCGGCTCCCTTTAACATTCTTCACTTGAGATGTCAGTAATACTGGTCATCTTAAGCAGGGAGTAAAGAAGATGACCAACGGAGTAGGTCAGTGTCCTTTGCCCAAGGCCAGGCCGGCTCCAGGAACAGGGCTGACAGTCCCCGGCTACCAAGCGGCTATGTGGACGCGCCTGTCTGGACGCAGTCTGAGGTCAGAGCCTGACTTCTTGCTGACACTCCCCTTCAGGACGCATCAGTCCCCAACTGCCCGGTGAGAGCTGGACCACGGCCAGCCGGGCCCAGGGGGCGGGCACTGCTGGCTCCCGCCTTGGGCCTCACGCTTCCTGTGGAAGCAGAGCGTCTTCCCACACATTCTGAAATTCATGCAGCCTCTTTCCACGGGGGCTGTTCCGGTCACTGCCAGGTCCACTCAGAAGGAAGGGACCCAGCTTGATCCACACTGAGACACGCAGGCGGCCTGGTCCTCAAGAGCTGGCCAAGAAATCGTGTGAGTTGCCCCTCGCTGTCACCCACCGAGGAGCAAGATGCACTGATTTCCTCGAACGCCTGGAGGGCGCTGGGAGCCAGGGGGAGCTCTGCTACCAGCGGGAGGGGACCCGAGCTGAGAGACTGGAGCCAGAGCACAGTTTATCCCTCAGGCCACCGGCGGTCCCTGCTCCTCACAGGCCCCAGGAAAGGCAGCGGCCTGTCAGAATCCTTTCTCCCCCAACCTTCCTGCTGCTGACATTTCTGCACGCGTGACGGCACGGCTAACCTCCCAGCGGGTCGAGGCCAAGGCGCTCAGGGCAGCCTGTCCGCGGGCCAAGGGCCTTGTGTCCCCGGAACATAGCTGTCAACAGCGCAGGAGTGTGGCCAGGAGCCGAGTTACAGCTCCTGACACCTTACCAGAAATTAACAAGTATGCCTTGGGACTTGCTTGATGCTAATTGTGTGTGTTATCTGTTCCAAGCCTCCTAAAACAAAAACACCGAGCTCCCTTTTCAAAAAAAAGAGAGTGAGATTTGAAAGTAAGATGTAAGGGAGCTGTTTTTCAAGCAGGACGAGGAAAGTATAAATATATACGATGTGGCCCTGGCCGGTTGGCTCAGCGGTAGAGCGTCGGCCTAGCGTGCGGAGGACCCGGGTTCGATTCCCGGCCAGGGCACACAGGAGAAGCGCCCATTTGCTTCTCCACCCCTCTGCCGCACTTTCCTCTCTGTCTCTCTCTTCTCCTCCCGCAGCCAAGGCTCTATTGGAGCAAAGATGGCCCGGGCGCTGGGGATGGCTCTGTGGCCTCTGCCCCAGGTGCTAGAGTGGCTCTGGTCACGGCAGAGCGACACCCGAGGGGCAGAGCATCGCCCCCTGGTGGGCAGAGCGTCGCCCCATGGTGGGCGTGCCGGGTGGATCCCGGTCGGGCGCATGCGGGAGTCTGTCTGACTGTCTCTCCCTGTTTCCAGCTTCAGAAAAAAATGAAAGGAAAAAAAAATTAAATATATACGATGTGAGATGACGTACGTAGGGTGTCGGCCGGTGCCGAAAGCCAGGGAGCAATCCGGAGGGACTGCCCGTCCGGGAGAGCTGACGTCACCGGTCATTTCTGAGCTCCCCGGGGAGCCACGGGCATTGCTGAGAAGCGAGGGAGAGGAGAGCGCCACAGTGACGCGCTCTGCAGTTTACTAGGGAGGCGCGGGCGCCGTCACCCAGGGCCGACGGGAGCCCGGTGGCAGCTGGGACCAGCGACCCTGGACATCAGGAGGCGCCTCTGAGGGTGTTCACCTATCCCACGACTTCCACTAAAGCTGAGCCACCCCCAGCGATAACTTCTCCCCCCCCCAAAAAAAAAAAACCATGGGAAAGTTGTACTTAACGGGATGTCGTGTTTGTTTAAAGCTCATCTTCTCAATTCCAGTTCCAGTTATAACTCACGTCTGCAAAGCACAGAGACATCAGGTCCACCTCCGGTGAGTCACCACCACCAGGCAGACCCCGTCCAGCCGGGTTTCACCACCAGCACTCCTCTGACACTGAGCCTGGGGGTGGGGGGCGGCTCTGTACCCTGTGGGTCTCAGCAGCAGGTTTGTCACCCACCAGATGTCAGTAACATCCCCGACCCCCCCCCCCGCAGTTATAACACCCAAAAATGTCCGCTCATGTCGCCCGATGCCCCCTGCCAGGCCCCAGCTGAGGATCCCCACTCCTCTGCTCTGTTGAACAACAGGTTTCGTTCCCTTCCTTCCCGGCTCCGTGACTTGACTTCCCAGGTCCTCCTCCTTCTGGCCAGTTGCGTCTCACGGGTCGGCTCCGTCAGTTCTTCCAGGAGCGGGTCCTTGGGGGTACGCTCTCCGTTCCGGGGCTCACTCCTGAGCTCCTGACAGACAGCGGTGCCGCAGACACACGCGGGAGGCACGCTCCTCTCCTCTTTGTCCTGTGAGGACGCTCCCCTGCGGTCTGGGGTTCTCTCCTGTGGACGAGACGTGGGCGGACGACCTACTTCCTGGGGTTCTGCTGGACCCCGGCTTTCCTCTCCGGCTGCTCTGAAAACCTTCCTTTGGCCTGCAGTGTCCCGCACCCTCAGGGCGACCCGGCAGGAGTGGGTCCGTGTTCGTGTGTCTTCCCGGAGGAGTCCGTGGGATTCCTGAATTAGAACAGAGTGGTCTTGCAACCGGAAGAAGGTCTCGGATCCCGGCTCTCCATTTCTCCCCCGTTCCCTCATCGTTCTCTCTCGGAATGCTCATCTGATGCCCCTGGGGACTCCCCCCCCACCCCCCGTTCTCCAAGTATCGGAACAGCTCCTCCTGTCTCCCTCCCTGTGCCCGCATGCCACCATGTTCTCCACCCGACCTGCGACTTCCCTCAGTCATGTCTACTCTTTTTTTTTTTTTTTTTTGTATTTTTCTGAAGCTGGAAACGGAGAGAGACAGTCAGACAGACTCCCGCATGCGCCCGATCGGGATCCACCCGGCACGCCCACCAGGGGCGATGCTCTGCCCACCAGGGGGTGATGCTCTGCCCCTCCGGGGCATCGCTCCGCCGCGACCAGAGCCACTCTAGTGCCTGGGGCAGAGGCCAAGGAGCCATCCCCAGCGCCCGGGCCATCTCTGCTCCAATGGAGCCTTGGCTGCGGGAGGGGAAGAGAGAGACAGAGGAAGGAGGGGGTTGGAGAAGCAAATGGGTGCTTCTCCTGTGTGCCCTGGCCGGGAATCGAACCCGGGTCCCCCGCACGCCAGGCCAACGCTCTACCACTGAGCCAACCGGCCAGGGCCCATGTCTACTCTTGATCTAGTTCACATTCCAACCCTCCCGCCTGGACAGGAACGCAGTGGTCAGAGCATTCACGTGGATGGGTTCCGGCTGCCGCTTGCTCACGGCTGACTCGTGTCTTGGACACACCTGGGTTGCTCACCCACGTCTTCTTCTGAAGTGGGATTCTTCACGCATATTCAATATTCCTGTTCATGCCCCACGTCTGGGTCTGATCTGACCGCTTGTCTCCACGGACTCTTGGTGACGAAGCCCTTTGGGGTTCTTGTGTGTAATTTTATTCTATCATCCGATTCCCTGGAACGCTGCTGGTGTGTGGGGGGGTTCCTTGCAGGCCGGGTGAAGGGTGCACTCAGGCTGAGGGCGTTTGCTTCGTCAGGGAGCAGCCTGGGACCCCTTGAGACAAGGTGATCCCCAGTGGATGTTTTGGGCCAGTCAGAGAAGCGTGGGTCTGGGCAGATGCCCTGGTGACAGCAACCCATTCAGAGAAAACCTTTCCGAGCTCCGCGCCTGGCTCGGGCCCATCCGGGCCAGTGTGTCCACCCCGCTCCTTTGTGGACATGCTGACCTGACTTGGTTCTCTCTTTGTGGGGCTGTGAGTCCCGGGGACCCAGGCTCTAGGTGTCAGCAGGAGCCCTCAGACGCCGCCACTGTGAGGCCGACTCTCCTCCCTGGGTTCTGACTTCCACCTCGAGGCAGGGATGTCTCCTATTTTTTGGCCATTTCAGCTGTGCTTTCCAGAAGAATTGTCTAAGTTATCCAGGATTTCAAGGGTTTTGCACAGGCTGGGTTTCGGGTTATCGGTCTTCCACGTTTCCAGGCAAGGGGTGGTTTCTTCACGTTCAGAGCAAAAGCTTCTCAGCCATAGAAGAAATGTGCAGAGACCCACGGCAACTGAATTCTCCATCCCCGGGCACGTCCCCAGGCCCAGGGCTTCCGACAGACCCCGCCGGGCCTCGGGCTGACGTCTGACATCATCCTCTCCTGCAGATCCTAAAGGCACTGTGTGTCCTGGCTGCACCCCAGGGCCCGACAGAAATAGAATGCCAAGCGAGGTCCAGCTGGCAGCGTGTCAGGCTGGGAACAGAGCGGCAGCACAGAGGACTCCAGCTCCGTGGTCAGAACTGGACCGTGAAGGATGGCTGCGGGGGGCGCCGGCCACCGTCCAACTCGCAGTCGCTCCGTCTGAGACAAACGCTTGTCTGCTGCCCCCGACATCTGCCCAAGGATTTCTCTGCCACTTACTGACAAACAACCACAGCCACGGGGTCTGGGTGTGCGGCTCTCCGCTGAGTCCCTGCACAGTCCTCCCGCTGCCCCCTGCCCGCACCCCACACCCCCGGGCACTGCCCCCTGCCCGCACCCCACACCCCAGGGCACTGCCCCCTGCCCACACCCACACCCCAGGGCACTGCCCCCTGCCCACACCCACACCCCAGGGCACTGCCCCCTGCCCACACCCACACCCCGGGCACTGCCCCCTGCCCACACCCCACACCCCAGGGCACTGCCCCCTGCCCGCACCCCACACCCCAGGGCACTGCCCCCTGCCCACACCCACACCCCAGGGCACTGCCCCCTGCCCACACCCACACCCCGGGCACTGCCCCCTGCCCACACCCCACACCCCGGGCACTGCCCCCTGCCCGCACCCCACACCCCGGGCACTGCCCCCTGCCCGCACCCCACACCCCGGGCACTGCCCCCTGCCCGCACCCCACACCCCGGGCACTGCCCCCTGCCCACACCCACACCCACACCCCCGGGCACTGCCCCCTGCCCACACCCACACCCACACCCCCGGGCACTGCCCCCTGCCCACACCCACACCCACACCCCGGGCACTGCCCCCTGCCCACACCCACACCCACACCCCCGGGCACTGCCCCCTGCCCACACCCACACCCACACCCCCGGGCACTGCCCCCTGCCCACACCCACACCCACACCCCCGGGCACTGCCCCCTGCCCGCACCCACACCCACACCCCAGGGCACTGCCCCCTGCCCACACCCCACACCCCCGGGCACTGCCCCCTGCCCGCACCCCACACCCCAGGGCACTGCCCCCTGCCCGCACCCCACACCCCAGGGCACTGCCCCCTGCCCGCACCCCACACCCCAGGGCACTGCCCCCTGCCCGCACCCACACCCACACCCCCGGGCACTGCCCCCTGCCCACACCCACACCCACACCCCCGGGCACTGCCCCCTGCCCGCACCCCACACCCCAGGGCACTGCCCCCTGCCCGCACCCCACACCCCAGGGCACTGCCCCCTGCCCACACCCACACCCCCGGGCACTGCCCCCTGCCCGCACCCACACCCACAACCCCGGGCACTGCCCCCTGCCCGCACCCACACCCACAACCCCGGGCACTGCCCCCTGCCCGCACCCCACCCCCCAGGGCACTGCCCCCTGCCCGCACCCCGCACCCCAGGGCACTGCCCCCTGCCCGCACCCCACACCCCCGGGCACTGCCCCCTGCCCCCACACCCCCGGGCACTGCCCCCTGCCCGCACCCCACCCCCCAGGGCACTGCCCCCTGCCCGCACCCCATCCCCCAGGGCACTGCCCCCTGCCCGCACCCCACACCCCAGGGCACTGCCCCCTGCCCGCACCCCACACCCCAGGGCACTGCCCCCTGCCCGCACCCCACACCCCAGGGCACTGCCCGTGGACCTGGGGGCACCTGGTTTGTCCCTGTATTTCCAGGAGCACATCCAGGGTCTGGCAGATCCATAAACAAATGCAATAACGATGTTTTTATTTCAGAACTTGCCTGATCTGGAGATACCATCTGAGAAGGAAATATTTTGCAGGAAAACACAACACCGCTGAGCCGCTGTCCAAAGACGGCAGCCTCCACGGGTCCTTGTGGAGACCGAACACCACGCTTGCTCGCGGGCAGACGTCTCCCGTTTAGACGCTCCCCACCCCCCAGTTGCAACTCAACATGCACGCTGAGCCAGCGGCAGGCTTTTTAAAACTCTCCCGTTCGCGCGGAGCTGTGCAGATTCGAACTGCTTTCGTGCTGCGTCTCATTGACTTCTGGTCATCTGACAAGTAAGCAGGACACTCTCCAGTCTTGACCCCCGAAAAATAAGGAGGCTCTGAGAACCGCCCAGGGCACAGGGGTGAACTGGAACCAAGTGCCTGATACCCACCGAGGTCTTTAGATGGAAAGCCTCCTGTTCTTCAAGCTGTTAGCTGACTCTCCACCCAAACTCAAGGGGCGGGGCCTGACAACCGGGGGTGGGGCCTGACACCCGGGGGCGGGGCCTGAGAACCCAGGGGTGGGGCCTGACAACCGGGGGCGGGGCCTCACACCCCAGGGGCGGGGCCTGACACGGGGGGGGGGGGGCAGGGCCTGACGCCCGGGGGCAGGGCCTGAGAACCCAGGGGTGGGGCCTGACAACCGGGGGTGGGGCCTCACACCCCAGGGGCGGGGCCTGACGCCCGGGGGCAGGGCCTGAGAACCCAGGGGCAGGGCCTGACACCCCGGGGGCGGGGCCTGACACCCCGGGGGCGGGGCCTCACACCCCAGGGGCGGGGCCTGACACCCCCGGGGAGGGGCCTGGGTGGTCCCTAAGCCTCCTCTCCTACCAGCTGGTTGTAGGATTTTGCATAAGGCATCAGTTTCCCAAGGTGAACTTCCTCTCCCTGTGCAGAGACACTCCAAAGCCACGCATCCACATGACCACAGGCAAATCACGTCCAGTGGGGATGTGGTCAGTCGGAAAGCAAGTGTCCTTCTGACGGGACAGCCTGGCTCAGCCCTGGCGGATGGCGGCCACCTGGGAATCAACCCTTTTTTCTTAACAATTGGGCAATCTGGGTATTTATGTTGAACCTCTCCTTTGTTAAATACCTGTGCTTATCCAATAAATGTCTTACGTGCTGGGAGCCGATCAGAACAGGTCCTCGGGCTGGAGATGGCTCTCTGGTCGTCTCTCCCCCTGGGGGCCTGCTAGTTAGTCTCCAAGGGCTCGGCCACTCTTCGGAGAGCTAGTGCTCCACCCAGTGCCCACTGGAGTCATTTCCCTCGCTCTCACCCTCGGGGAGCTCCCGGGACCCAACGCTTCCGTTCTCATTACAGCCCGAGGTTTCCTACGTCGAAGGGCACGGAGACTCATTTCGTCCTGGATGGCTTGAGTCGAAGAGGACAGAACTCCACACGAATAAACACTTAGCCAGACTGACGCAGCGTAGGCTGGACACGGACGTAGCTCAAGGGCTCCCAGCGGGTCTGAGCCTCCCCTCCTCTGCGGACCGGAAGTTCTCTCTCTTAGCCACGCACAGAGCGCCACGCCGTCACCACACGGTCATGAAAGTATAATGAGGGGGTGTGGTCGGAAGTCCGCCGTTTTCAGAGCCCAACAGGCTTTATATAGGGCTCACATCCCAGCACCACCGCTGACTAGCTCAACGACTTTGATCCAATCACTTAACTGATCTGAACCTAAGTTTTCTCCCCTTTAAAATAAAACACCAACTCATCAGTCTGATGTGCAAATTACCAAAAAAAATTTAAAAAAAATGTGTCAACTATACAGGCACTGAATCCATATCGGTCCCCTTCCTCCCATTCCGAAGGACAAACGTGCGTGGCATCTGCCCCTTGGTGCCCGCCACTCCAAGGCTGCGCTGAGCACGACCACAGGCGGTCACTGAGGTCGTGTTTCCCCCACCGAGTCAGGGACCCATCTGAAAAGTCCAGAGAAACTAGACTATGTCTTGTTTGCTTAATTGTTCTTCTTTCAATGGCTTTAAGACACGGAGGTCAGACACGGAGAAGCACAGAATTCACCAAACCTTCCTCGGAACCCAGGCGAAGTCAGAGGCGGCCACAGCACCAGCATCAGACTGGCTTACTGAGAGGAACATAAACCTGACAACGGCTCGAGCCCCGACGCGGCCGGGGTCCACCGTCACAGGACTGTCCTGCGCGAAGCCCCCTCAGCCCACACAACGTCGATTCCCGCCATTCGCAAGTACAGAGTCGCTTCTTCCTCTCCGTTGGCTCCTGATCGTCAGGGCGGTAGAGGTCTGTCTACACCAGGGGTCCCCAAACTTTTTACACAGGGGGCCAGTTCACTGTCCCTCAGACTGTTGGAGGGCCGGACTAAGAAAAAAACTATGAACAAATCCCTATGCACACTGCACATATCTTATTTTAAAGTAAAAAAACAAAACGGGAACGAATACAATATTTAAAATAAAGAACAAGTAAATTTAAATCAACAAACTGACCAGTATTTCAATGGGAACTATGCTCCTCTCACTGACCACCAATGAAAGAGGTGCCCTTTCCAGAAGTGTGGCGAGGGCCGGATAAATGGCCTCAGGGGGCCGCATGCGGCCCGCGGGCCGTAGTTTGGGGACCCCTGGTTTAGATGCAGCCTCTCATTCCAAACTTCACGTCAAGTTTTTTTTTTTCTTTCTTTCTTTCATTCATACACTTCTGGAAATGGGATTTGGAGACAGGGTCAGGTCGGAAGTCGGACGCTGAAGCCACAGGGGAGGGCTTGTTCACCTCGAGGGTCCCAAAGCAGCTGCCCTCGGGCTTCGCGAGAGAGCCTTGCGAGAGGCACGTATTAATGATTCATTTTCTCTGTTTTCTTCAAAGGCTTGTACCGTTGCCAATCAGAGCTCCCGGTCAGCTACGATAGCCGGTGTGGACACACGGCAGCCTGGATACCACCGGCCAACAGCAGAGCCACGCCAAGTTTCACTCACTCCGCACGGCCTTATCACAGGGAGCCACGTACACGCCGTGAGGTTCTATAAGACACCGAGACAGAGCTGGCAGGCCCCATTTCTGTTGTCACTCTCCCACAGGGGACCGGGGGACCCACTGTGGGGGGGGCAGGGGGGTACAATGGCTTTCCTTGCTCAAAATGGAATAATTTCTTCTATGAATGAGTTTCCAATTCCACTTACTGCTGGCCTGCTTGGTAGTCATCGGGGGTGAATTAAACACTGCTCAGTGGAGCTTGTCCGAGTCGCCCGTTAGTGATGCGCGACACAAGGACCCAAGAGTGTAAGTCACACGTCCCCAGAGTGGCGCTCAGAACGGAACCGATGGATCAGAGCGCTGACGGGGGCTGCTCAGTTCTGTGTGTCGGGCAGGTAGTTTATCGCCACGGCCCCCGCGCCCCCCCCCCCCGTCGCCACGGCCCCCACGTCCCCCCCCCCGTCGCCACGGCCCCCGTGCCCCCCCCCGTCGCCACGGCCCCCGCGTCCCCCCCCCCCGTCTCCACGGCCCCCGCGTCCCCCCCGTCGCCACGGCCCCCGCGTCCCCCCCGTCGCCACGGCCCCCGCATCCCCCACGTCGTCACGGCCCCCGCGTCCCCCCGTCGCCACGGCCCCCGCGCCCCTCCCCGTCGCCACGGCCCCCGCGTCCCCCCCCCCGTCTCCACGGCCCCCGCCTCCCCCCCCGTCTCCACGGCCCCCGCGTCCCCCCCCCCGTCGCCACGGCCCCCGCGTCCCCCCCCCCCGTCGCCACGGCCCCCGCGTCCCCCCCCCCGTCGCCACGGCCCCCGCCTCCCCCCCCCGTCTCCACGGCCCCCGCCTCCCCCCCCCCGTCTCCACGGCCCCCGCGTCCCCCCCCCCCCGTCGCCACGGCCCCCGCGCCCCTCCCCGTCGCCACGGCCCCCCCGTCCCCCCCCCCCCGTCTCCACGGCCCCCGCCTCCCCCCCCCCCGTCTCCACGGCCCCCGCGTCCCCCCCCCTCGCCACGGCCCCCGAGTCCCCCCCCCCCCCGTCGCCACGGCCCGCGCGTCCCCTCCATCGCCACGGCCCCCGCGTCCTCTCCATCGCCACGGCCCCCGCGTCCCCTCCATCAACACCCCCAGTCACGCTGACTGATTCGCCCTCACAGACCACATTCCTTTTATGAAATTGGGGCGCATGCTGATGAGGTCAACCATGGTCACGGACGCCCTATGTTACAGGCCGGACTGTGTCCACCCTCCCAAATTCATATGCTGAAGTCCTAACACCCGATACCACTGAATGTGAACGCGACTGTATTTAGAGACAGGGTCTTTACAGAGGTAATTAAGCTAAAATGAGGTCGTATAAACTGGCTCCAATCCAACCTGACTGGTGTCCTTATAAGAAAAGGGGATGAGGCTTGAACAGGCTGGTGGCACAGTGGATAGAGCGTCAGACTGGGACATGGACGACCCATGTTCGAAACCCCATGGTCGTTGGCTTGAGCCTAAGGTCACTGGCTTGAGCAAAGGGTCACTCGGTCTGCTGTAGCCCCTGGTCAAGGCACATATGAGAAAGCAATCAACGAACAACTAAGGTGCTGTAAGGAAGAATTGATGCTCCTCATCTCTCTCCCTTCCTGTCTGTCTGTCCCTATCTGTCCGTCTCTGTCACCAAAAAAAAAAAAAAAGAAAACAAAAGGAAATGAGGACGCAGACACGCCCAGAGGGATGACCAGGAGAGGACACAGGGCAAAACGGCGGTCTACTGGAGGAGACAGGGCTTGGGAGAAACCAGCGCTGCCCACACCTTGAGCTCATCCCCCAGCCTTCGGGGCCATGAGACAACCCACTTCTGTTGTTTAAGGCACCTGGTCCACGGTGCTTTGTGATGCCCGGCGGTGTGAAGGAATCACCCTAGGAAGCAGACAGCACATGAAAACACCACTCATTTATAAGTAATTCAAAGCAACAAGCAGACTCCCTCATTCACAGTTGGATGCCGGCAGATACAAGGTAAAGAACAGGACACATGGTATAATTTGAGAGGCAGCGGAGAAAATTCTACAAGGAAAGGTATTCTTCTCCGGACTTGATACAAACTAAATTGCAGACATCCTGGGTGAATGGGAATATTACTCTAATTATTATTAGCCGCTTCATGACATGTTGTTGAAACATGCGCGAGGTCTTCTGCTGACAGCTGGCTTAGGTCAACCAGGATGCAAGAGATGGGAGTTGCACGGGGGAGGGGGGGGGAGTCAGGAACGAGCAGAGAGGGGGAAAGACAGGTTTGGAATACAGAGAAACCCGGGCAGAGAAGGCAGTACACAGAGATGTGTCCACTGAAAGGACAAGAAGCAGGGACCAGGCACAGGGCAGGAGCTGGGGTTCCCTCTGCCAGTCACTGCAGACCCACAGTGGACAACAAGACCTCTTCTCTCTCAGGATGCAGAAAACAGACTACTTAAGCTCCACCCAGTTAAAGAGATCCGGAGGAGCCCCGCCCCCTTTCTCTCCTTCCTCCCGAGGAGAAACAGAGTTGCCAGCTTGACCTGATTGTGCCCCAACCAGCATTTCAGACCGGAAATGCATCCCCTTCTCCGTTTCCCATGCACTCTGTGTTATGATACAAACCAGGGCTACAGTCTTTCCCTCTGAAGCCCGGGAACCCCAGAGCAAGCCTGTGGACGGCGACGGGCCCTGGTGCTCAGCACCAACCACCCACCGGCCCCTTGTGCTCGCAGCTGACCCGAGCCCCGTCTGCACTCATTCTTCCGTCACCTGAGGAAACATCCTTTCTTGACGTGGAAGAAAACAGAAACACCGACACTGGCTCATCCAGAGCCACACTAATGCATGGAAACGTTCCCAGTGCTAACAGAAATGAACAGCACCAAACACACACACACACACACACACACACACACACACACACACACACACACAGCTGTGCACACTGTAGGAGCAGGCGTAGCGCGAAAACCTGGAGCCGCTTTCCAACATTCCTCCCAGGTACATCCTCACAGCTCGCCGGTAATGACTGGACGGAAGTTAGGAACGCAGAGTCACTCGGAGATGAGAGATACAGTTCATCCTCTAAACCTAGGCCCTTTAATGCTTCCCGGGACGGTGACCTTCCCCATCTCCCTTCGGCTGCCACCATCTCCCATCTCCAGGGTTTGACACCCACTCTACCTATGGACCAGTTCTGAGAACAGGAGTCCCTCCCCAAAGGCAGCCTCATGCCACCGAGCCCCAGGCTGTGAATTATTAAACAGAAGTGTGAAGCCTCCCTTCTAGCTGGGATGTCAGGGTCAATCAATGTCCACTTTGTCGTGTGTCTGGGTGTTTCAGATCAAGATGCGAATCATACCTCAGCCTACGTCACTGGACAATTTTAAGAAATAACTATGCAACTCCATAGAGCGCAGTCATAAATATTAACAGTTTTAAAACTAACCACATGTTTTTGCTATAATTCTTAGATTATATACGAACACTTCGATTTTCTTATAAACTGAAATCTCTCAGGGAGCGTTTTGAGGGCAGGGTTCCTGACTTACCCAAGTGTGTGGCCAGGGGGGGCCTGGTTCCTATGAGTTCCTCACCAAACTTTTCTTGGCTTCTCCAGGGGTTCAAGCCCAGAAGCGTGAGGATAAACTGTGAGTTAGGGCATCAGCTCCCATGAGCCTTAGAGGTAGCTTAGCCCCTTACTTTACAGGTGAGACAATGAAGCCCAGAGGAGACGGGTGCTGTGTCCCTGTCATGTGACTCATTAGTTGCAAAGCCAGAATGGAAACTCATGTTTCTTTTCTTTTTTTTTTTTTTTTTTTTGTATTTTTCTGAAGCTGGAAACGGGGAGAGACAGTCAGACAGACTCCCGCATGTGCCCGACCGGGATCCACCCAGCACACCCACCAGGGGCAACACTCTGCCCACCAGGGGGCGATGCTCTGCCCCTCCGGGGCATTGCTCTGTTGTGACCAGAGCCACTCTAGCGCCTGGGGCAGAGGCCAAGGAGCCATTCCCAGCGCCCGGGCCATCTTTGCTCCAATGGAGCCTTGGCTGCGGGAGGGGAAGAGAGAGACAGAGAGGAAAGTGCGGTGGAGGGGTGGAGAAGCAAATGGGCGCTTCTCCTGTGTGCCCTGGCCGGGAATCGAACCCGGGACTTCCGCACGCCAGGCCGACGCTCTACCACTGAGCCAACCGGCCAGGGCTGGAAACTCATGTTTCTTAACTCTAAATCCCCGAAGTTCTTCCTACACTGTGTACGCCATCCATAGATCTTCTGTCCCACAATGCCCAGGAATTTAATCCTAAACCTCTTACAGGCACTCCTATCCTGGGTACATGCTGAGTCCCTATTTCTCAGTGGCTATGGGTTCCTCCCACCTGTTTTTCCTGAACAGCTTTGGGGGCTCTCTCGGTCTCTCTGCTGCCCAGGAAATCTCTGGCATTCCGGGTCCAGGGGCCAAGTCCAGGCAGGACGTGGATTGAAGTTCTCCTGGAAGGCTGGAGCGGTTAACTAAGTTAACGTCGGTTTGAAAAACCGACCCTGTCGCGCCTGGCACACGGCAGGCATTCAGAAGGTGACAGGTGTACTTTAATATTTCTGCAAGTGCCCGTCTAAAATAAAGCATGCTTTACCCATGAACCGGCTTCTTGTTTTCGCCGACCATTATGCTTTGAAATCCAATGAGCAAGCACTTCCTTTTCCTTCTTTTTAGAACATGTGCCCGACACCCCAACACAGAACCTAGGGAAGTGGTTTGGACCCTTCACTGGCTACTAGCTTAAGAATATACCCCAAAGGGAAGGGGCAAATCACCCCGCGTTTGAAACCAGGCTGAGCTTTTAAACGAGGAGCAGTGAATTAGTGAGAGAGGTACAGCTCGCAGGAGGGGCCGGGCCAGCCCCTTCCCTGCAAGGAAACCCTCTCCCAGGGAAGACAAAAGGGATGAGAGTGGAGAGGCCACACTGGTGGAGACGATCACCTCTGCACTGACAGAGAGAGGAGCTGCTAGGGGGGCGTGGAGAGCGCCTCTTGTCCACAGTGGGGGCGCACAGCGCTCGGGGCGGTCTGGCCCCTTCCTGGGAGGTGCAAAGTCGCCCGCGGGCGCTCGCCTCTTACCACGAACTCCTCCAGAGTCTGGTAGGTCTTGCCCCGGAATTCGCAGTAGTTCTTCCTCTCCTTGCACTGCGGGCAGCACTGGCTCGTGTCGACGTGGATGCAGCGCGGGTGCAGCCGCGGGCACTCGGGCTGCGCGCACAGCGGCCCCTCCTCGGTGCACAGGCACGGGCAGGCCGACGGGCCGGGCGCGAACTTCTCCCCGATGGCGTACACGAAGCCGCTCTCGTCCACGCAGCCCTTGCCGCGGTAGTCCGGGTACGCGTACTCCTCGGGCGGTTCCGTGGCGGGCGTGGGGTCCGGGCCGGCCGAGTCCTGGGCGGCGGCGGCGGCCGGGGGACCCTCCTGCGGGGTGTCCCCGCGGGGCCGGACCTGCAGGTCTCCGGCCTTGGTGCCCGCGCCCTGGGCGGCCCAGGCCTGCTTCTGCCTGCTCCACGCCTCCCGGCCGGCGAGCCCGCGGCCGCCCTTGCTCTTCCAGTCCCGGCCGCTGCCGCCCTCGTCCCTCGCCGGGCGCCCGAGCTCGCTCAGCCGCCCCGGGCCGTCCCGAGACGCGTGCTCGCGCTTCTCCTGGCCCGGCTGCTCCGGCGCCTGGGCCAGCTTCTCCAGCGGGATGCTCGGGCTGCACAGAGCCACCATCAGGCAGCAGGTGACCAGGAGGGAACTGGACAGCGCGCCAACTGCCATCGCAGTGGAGCTGGGCATCCCCTACCACGTCCCGGCGGGCGGGCGGGCGGGGAGCGCGGCGGAGGGGCGAGTCGCATTCACGGCCCGGGGGCGCGCCGCCGCCAGCCGGGAGCCGCCGTCCCTGTGGAGAGAACAGCAGCACAGCTGAGCCCCGCGGCCCGCGCGCGCCCGGCCCCCACCCGGCCCCGCGCGGCCCGGCTCCCGCAGCGCCCTGGAGGAACGGGCGGGACCGCGAGGGCGGGGGCCGCGTGTCCGGCCGGGCTTCGTAGACATCACGACTCGTGGAGACACACCAGGAAGCGAAGTTGCAGAGAGACACTCGCCGCAGTGTTTCTCACGTAGTCGTGATGGGCGGTGGAGACGGCCTAGGGCGGGCGGCCGAGCCGCGGGAAAGCCGCAAGCCCGGCCTGCATTCAACCGCCTCTCCCCACCGGCAAGTCCCGTCAGAGCCATAGGATTCGGGCGCCCTGACTGCCCCTCCCTAGGTCCTGGCCACGCATTCTCAACGGTTACCAAATGGAGAATTCTGCCGAGGACCTGGAAGCGCACGACCGTGCAGGAAACACCCCCAGGGACCAGAGGGGGTTAAACAAAGCTGCTAGGACCCCATGACTCATTTCCAACAACTTTTCAAACGTCTCCGGTGCGGGGAGCAGACGCCGCTTCCCGCCTTCCTCCCCGGACCCCCTGCCCGGAAGCGTGTCCCCGACCACCCCTGGTGGTGGGGTTGGGAATTCCGAAGGCTGGGCTCCCCCACTGTCTACTGCGCCCAGCCGGCTGCCCAGCCACTCGGGGGGCGATGAGAGACCCCCGCGCGGGCCGCAGCGCTAAGTCTCCTAATTGCTTTTTACCCAGGAAGGGATCAGGGGGGTACAGCTTCAAGTCAGAGGGCAGCGCTGAAGTGTGCTCTGGGGGAGGCTGGGATGGAGGGCGCAAGGCAGGGGCGAGTCCCTCTCACTCACCCCGTCTCCAAAGCCTTTCTAGAGCCCAAAGTTTCTGTCGTCCAAAGGGGCCCCAGAGAAGCCTAGACGCCGCAGGGTGCGAGCAAGCCCTCCACCCTTACCTCCCCTTCCAACCCCGCTCCTCCAATTCGGAGCGCTCCGGTTGTGTCCCTCCGCCTTCCCCGAACTCCAGGAGGGCTCCCGTCATTCGTGCTTTCGGCTCACTCCCAGCCCCGGCCCAGGGAACCTCCGCCCGGAGCGAATCGTATTTACAAACTTGGGGGGCGGGGGAGCTCCTCCCGAACTGCAGGGAGGCTGAAGACTGCCCAGGGCACGGACACCCAACATGCACCCCCTCACCCCCGGGGACGGGCGCCCCAGCCTACATACATGATCGCAAGGCGCCGGTCAGAACCTGGGCTCGCGGGCGTGGAGGCAGCAGCGGAGGGCGCGGCCCTGGGGCACCAGCACCCATCTTCCGGGCGGCGGAGGACCCGCGCCTAGCGCGCGGCGGAGAGCGCAGCTCCACCTGCGCGCTCCGCCTGGCGCGTGCACCCGGCTAGGGCGTCTCCGCGGGCTTGTTCATCGCGCTGCCGGCGGCCGGCACTGGCTGCCCCAACCAGCGTCAGTGCCCGCGCCGCCCTCCGCGGCTCAACCCCGGGTCTCGTCCCCGCGTCTCCGCGACGGAGCGCGCCCTGGGACAGCCCCAGCCGGACCTCGCTCCTCCTTTCCCGCAGGCTCAGGGCGGTCTCCAGACCAGGCAGCCGACATGCCGGGCAGCCGCGCCGCGTCAGAGGCGGAGAAGACGCCCGGAGCCCGGCGGGCGGGCGAGTGGCACCGAGGCCGGCCTGGGAGACTGCGCGCTGGTCTCGCCTGCCGCAGCCGCCTCCCGCGTGCTCCCGGCTCCCTCCGCCGCGGCGGCCGGCGCTGCCCGAGGGTTGGGGGAACCCCTCCCCCCCCCCCGCCCGCTTGCGCCCCTTCCTGAAGGCACAACCTACCTGTCACTCTCGCGCGCGGCTGCGCCCCCCACTCCGCTGCCAGCCCCCAGCCTGGCCGAGGCTGCCATTCTCCTTCCTTCCTTTTCGGTTTCTCGCTCACTCACTCTCAGACCTTCTCATTTAGACTTTTTCCCTTTCTTGCGTTCTTTTCTTTATTTTCTTTCTTTCTCATTCGCCTCCCCTGGCTCTCCACCGCTTGGACAGCGTCGTGTTGCCACTGTGGAATAAACCTGACCCGAACTGGGTTCGGATTGGAATTCGAAGGCCGCGCTAGCGTTGCAGACCGTGGGGAGTTTTTTCCTCTTTTACATTCAGAACCCCAGAGTGGGCGGCGTGACAGTGGGAAACTCATAAAAATCCGCGCCGCGTGCGGCCCGAATCCCTGCGGATCTCGCCCGCCTCGCTCAGCCTCCCTTTCCTGCGCTCCCCGCTCCGCGGCGAGTAGAAAGGTTTGTGATTAACCTGGTTAGCATGCTGAGCCCACAAGCACAGGCCTTCCTGGTTCGCGTCTGTTTTTACTCTTTGATCTTGGTCAAGAAATGTGTTGCTTTTTCTTTCTTTCTTTATTTTTATTTTCAGATAAAAAAGAAAAAGAGGTAACTTCAAATTAAAGCCTGAAATGGAATTTTTGTGGGGATATCTGTTCCCAGTGAACTGGTTTCCTACTCCTGTCGTCTTGGAGTCACTGGAAAAACTCAGAAGCATACAGGCAGTCTTTTTCCCACACCCTCAGGCCCTCAGCTGGGGGTGGGGGGAAGGGGTTCTTTGGAACAAATTCCTCTCCCCCACTCACCTCATAATGGACACACACAATTTTAATAATGTTCTAGAAAGGGCAGGGAAGCCACCAGGCGCCTGGAGGAGAGGCTGCTGCCCCTTATGCACCAAATAAAATGAGAGAGAGGGAGAGAGAATGGTATTGGGTGGAGCGTTTCTAAGAGATTTACATCTCTCTACTTTTGTAGTCCCTTCTCTTTCTTCCTGTCACTCCAAGGCAAGAGAGAGGTCCCATTTCCCTCACTGTGTTTAACTGGTTCACCCCCAGCTTCCCTGCTCCACAGACCCTAGAGGACTTCAGGCCTAAGAACTCAGGGCAGCAGTGGTGGTGGAAGGGGCTGCACCCACAGGCACTGCCCACCCGAGCTCGCTCAGTTCCTGGGACCTAATGGTGTTCATGTGCTCACACCAGCCCAGCCTGCAGTAAGGGCTCGGTTTACATCTGCCAGGGAATGGGGGAAGGGGGACATGCGTGGATACATGCATGGAGGAGAGAGAGTCCCCTGGTGGGAGATGTCTCAGAGCTGGAAGAAGGAGGAGCAGGCTCTCCTTGGAGCGGAAAGTAAGACAGGATGACAAGATGCGTTGAGGTGGGAGGCACACAGAGGGTGTTGGTCAAATAAGTTTGTAAATACGATGTGTAGGTTTGCTCGCTTATAGTTTGCATTGGGTGTGGAGGACAGGCTGTAAGCTGGCAGGGTCTTTATCCCCTAAGGCTTAGTGTTAAGACTAAGCCTTTCCCACCCTAAGTGACTTTGTATCAGAGACTTCCTTGTTTGTATATTGGATTAAAGGTTTTGATTTCTACACTATAAAATGGGGCAGACCGGGAGCTTGCTCTCTCTTGGTTCCTGAGATTAGCATTAGAGGGGAGAGCAGAGAAAGGCCACGTGGAGGAGAGGAGAAGCAACCAAGATGGCAGAATGCTGAAGGAGAAGCCAGTTTGTGCAGGGAGAAGGAGATGGGGAACAGAGGTGAATAAGGCTAGTGAGCTAGAAACCTTTGATTCTAGGAAACTCAGGTAAGTCAGTGGCTTTGGGAGCCCTGAATGGAAAGGGAAGTGTTTTCCCACTGTGTTTAATTTCTTGCCCCGGGGTGCAAGCTAGGATTAAAGCTAATGGCCCACCAGTTCTTGACTCCATTGTTTCATGACCATCGGTCCGAATCCAGTGCAAACCTGCACGGGCCAGGCGGCTGTGACGGTGGCTGCAGCTACCGGCCATACAGAGGGTGACGCTGGAAGTGAGGCAGAGCAGGTGCCATGCCGAGCCCGGAAGCTTGGACCAGCTGCTGGAGGGATGAGACGAGGTCATCTGCTGGAGCCGAGCACGTCAGAGGGTGTGTGTGATCTGAGCGTGAGTAGAAAGGAGACTGTGAAACACAACGTGGAAGGAGGTTAGGATGACTAAACTGTGGCCGGGAAACGGGGGCCCCACCGAGACTGGAAAGACTCGTGGAGGAACAAGCACCCTGGGCATTTTTCTCCACCAGTGAAGAGCTGCCTGCACAGGTGAGGGATGCCTGGAGCTTCCCGGGAAGGAGATCTCTCTGGGGCCCGGTCTTCTAGGTGTAGCCAGTAGCGGGCTTTGCAGAAAATGCAGGGCCCCTCACTGTGTCCTGCAGACCAAGACTGCTGATGGCTGGCGACCAAGACATTCGTGTTGCTTTTACTGAGGTCACACTTTGGGCAAAGCTGCCTTTCACTTGAGTTCTACACTGGAGCCGGTGAGAAAGAAGACCTGTAAGCCGTCAGTCCTTTGCGGTTAGAGAAAGTAAAAGCCACTTCCAGCGGAAGACCTGTGACACTGGAGCCGGTGAGAAAGAAGACCTGTAAGCCGTCAGTCCTTTGCGGTTAGAGAAAGTAAAAGCCACTTCCAGCGGAAGTCAGGGCTCAGCAGGGTTTTTTGTGACGCAGAAGGTTGACCACGAACTCAGCCTAATGAGCGGAGAAGCCACCTTTGTGCTTGGTGGTTTTTTATGGATGGACATAGAACAAGCCAGGCTCTTCAGGGATCGAGATCTGCTCTGCACCGGGCTACCAGTGGGCAGCGGCGGCTTCATTCCTGCCTAACTTGCCCCCATCAAACTACCCAAGGAGCCTTCAACAGCCTCTTCCTCCCACCCTCCTCTCACAAATGGACACTCCTGAGCATTTGTGGGATAGCATTGCATGTATTCAATGATCTCTCTCACCTTCCCCACTCTGACCCCCTTACCATAAGTCCCTTCTATCTACCTGGCATCTAGTTCCTGTGCCCAGCATGTAGCCAGGCCATGGCAAAGGTTTATCAGATGAAATGACAGGAGAAAGGCGAACAGCAGGACACCAAGTGCTCCCCCCTCCCCACACCATGTCGCCTTTGTCCCCATCTCCTGTCCCTCCCCCACCTCCAGGCTGGCCTGTCCCTCCCCCACCTCCAGGCCGGCTGGGTCCTGCAGGCCTTAGGCTCTGCCTTCCTCTGCCCTTTGTCAGGGTCTCCCCTGCACTTCCTCTTCTCCCTTCACCGAAGACTCTACAGATTAGGTTGTATCTCCGAGGAAAGAAACTCCTCTCTTGTGGCACCAGGCCTTAGGGAAGGCAGCCTGGAGATTCTCTGTTGTCTTGTTCTAATCGCTCTGCCTCTGTCTTCCGCATCTGCATCATCACCCACTTTCCTGCGATATTCCGGAAAGAAGTCCTTTGGGGATTCCACCGAGGGCTGAGGGATTCAACACCTGGTCCCCACCCCCGCTGGTCAGAGAAGAGGTGACTCCTCCGGTGTCCACCAGAATGTGACTGTGGGCAAGGCTTTCCCCAACCATACCCTTGTGGAGTTGGTCTTAGGCACCTAGGAATCAGCCTTTATTTTATTCTTGACGTCGTTATTCGAGTTGGTCCATTTTTTTTCGGCGATCCTCTTTTTACCTTCCGGTAGATTAACATATCCGCCAGGGTCTGGTTCATCTGGAGATTTAATGAGCATGGCTTCAAGGTTCTATGGCCAAGCCTAGGGCTGTTCAGCTCACCACTCCTCCTTTGACTCCAGGCAGCAACCTAGTCATGAACTAGGATGCTTCGGGTGTTTCCAACACGCCAAAACCAACTTCCAGACTCGCATTCAGATCGTAGTTCTTCCTTGTGCCCCAACGATCTTGTTTTTATTTGTTCATTAGAGGTTTACTTGTTGATATTCATACAAGCTGGCCCAGTGTATCCATGGGTTCTGCACCCAGGTGGAGTCAACCAACCCTGATGGAAAATATTTGGGAAAAAAAGTTGACGTTGCGGTTCTGTATTGTGTAGTTTGGGCTAGGATGTTGGCATCACCACCCAACACGTGTAAGCTTTTCTTGTCGTTATTTCCTAAACAGGATGTGACAAGTATTTCCGTGACGTTGACGTTGCATTGGGTATTATAAGGAATCTAGGGATATTTAAAGTGTATGACAGGATATGTGTAGCGTATATGCAAATACTACACCATTCCATCCAAGGGATTTGAGCATCCACGGAGTTCTGAATCTGTGGGGGAGGTGGCCTCCTGGAACCAGTTCTCCGTGGATGTTGAGGGAGACTGTCCTAATTTTAGTGGAGATTGCATGCAGGTTAACTGGATCCAGACATCTATGTCTACAAACAAACGTTTGCCATCCAATCTCCATTCGCTTTCTCCTGATAACAACAAACACGAACTTGATCTTCCTCCGGAGAACCTGATCCTCATCCATTCTCAGCCACCTGCTTCTCAGGCTGGGCTGTCAGTCGGAGCAGTGGACCAGGTCCTGCCAGCAAACACAGTGGTTTCGCCACAGTGGATGGTTCGCAGATTCTCGCGTGATCTTAGGTATACGGTGAGAGTCAGACCGACCGCTTCCGCTTGACCTGTCTGAGAACAAACGTTTTCTTTGAACTTGAGCCCCGTAAGATATTAAGGCTGGACCTACCAGGGGCATCACGACGTGCAGATTTGACCTGCAATGGCAACAGCCAGGGAGAAAATGGAGGCGAGAGATAACAGATTGCACCAGAGAACGCCGTGTGATGTCCCCACATTGTTAAAAAAAAAAAAAAAAAAAAGGTTCAAATGGTGCCTTTAGTCACCGAAGCAAACCTATCTCTATTTTTTTTTTTTTTTTTTGCTCGTTGATTTGAATTGGAGTTTTCTATCACTTGCAAATTCAAAAGCCCTGACAAATGAAATGCCTCATTGATGGAGTTCAGTGATATCAAAATTCACATAGTGGCCCTGCATGTGTCTGCAGACACCGAAATCTCACCATAATGGTTAGACTGTAAGTGGCTTTTGTCTGACAGTCAGTCTTCTCGAAAGTGCTCCCTCACTTAGAATCTAGCCACTGCTTATTCTACACAAGAATTCCTTTCATGCCACCCTAGCAAATCTGCTCTGTGCGCTCAGAGGCAGAACTGTTTCTGAATTGTGCAAAGAGCGGCCGTTGCCAGCTCGGCTACATTTTTCTGGCAGCCCCAGCATCCAATCAAGACTCCTGGGTCTCTTCCAGTTATAGCGCCATTTAGAAATACTCAGCATTTCCCAGCCCTGAATAATGTATTGATCCCTTTAAAAGAAGAACACAGTCTCGCAGACCCACAATGTTTACTTAACATCTTTTTATTGTAATTTTATTTAAATACGTGCAAACATAACACGCTACAAATGCCTAGGCTTATGGCTGTTAGGCGACTCTAAACATTTACAGATCAGATAATAAAGTACAAAACCAGTGGAGTTGGAGCTACCACCCCTGAGTTTCAGGGGACAGACCGGAGGGCACTCCTGAAGCTCCTAGGAGGAGGCCACTGTCTCTTCCTCGGTGTGAGCTCTGCATGGTGACAAGATGGGTGTCTGGTGGCATCTGGCTTCCCCAGTGTTCTTCTCTATTTGGAGTACGTTCATGCCTTCTTAGTATGGCTTCCAAAACAAAGTCACTTCCACTTAAACGCAGTTACAGGGATTATTCGTGAAGACTGTCCTTTCTTGTTGAGTCTGTGCGTGTGAGCATCGTGCGAGGTGTGGAGCCAGCATGCTGGCTGGCCAGTGTGAACTGCAGGAAAGGCAGTCCCGTTATGGTCCTCCATAAGCTGGTCATCGAGGGCCTGGAGCATGCTTGCATTATTTCCAACCAACCTCTGCGAGGAACAATTTATTTACAATAAATTGCACAGGTTTTATTTACTTTGATGAATTTTGACGAATGTCTATATATGCACACCAAACAAGGTATACATGGTTACACTTCAGAAAATTTCCTATTAATCCTTCCAGTCGACCGATTCCTTATCTGCCTGCTGATCCCACCCTCACACCCAGTCCATGAAAACTTCTTTCCCTTTGCTGGTTAAGGATTTCCTACACACGGACTCATGCCGTCCGGTGGAGCCTCGTGTGTCCGGCTCCCTTCACTCACCGTGAGGTTTCTAGCTGCCCACATGGGTTACGTGCACCAGCACGCTCTTCATTCTTAGTGCCCAGTAGTGCTTCATGGGGTGGCTCCACCACGGTTTACTTTTCCATTCATCTGCTAATGGATCTTTGGGTTGTTTCTGGCTTTTAGAATAAAAGCTGATGCAAGCATTTTTATCCATCTTCCTGGGGATATCTGCTCTCATTTTTTTTCTTTTTTTTTTTTTTTTGAGAAATGCACTTTCTCAGTTAATGGTAAGTATGTATATAACATTATGAGAAATTACTTTTCAAAACATGTATAAACGTTTTACACTTTTGCCAGCAAGGCGTGAGTTTCCCCATTGTCAGACTTGAGGGCTCCCAGAATGCACTGCAGGAAAGATGGGCCTGGGAGTTCCCACAATGCACTGTGGGAAAGACGGACCTGAGCCTGGGGGCTCCCAGAATGCACTGCAGGAGAGATGGACCTGAGCCTGGGGGGTTCCCAGAACGCACTGCGGGAAAGACGGACCTGAGCCTGGGAGGCTCCCAGAATGCACTGCGGGAGAGATGGACCTGAGCCTGGGGGGCTCCCAGAATGCACTGCGGGAGAGACGGACCTGATCCTGGGGGGCTCCCAGAACGCATTGCAGGAAAGACGGACCTGAGTTTGGGGGGTTCCCAGAACGCACTGCAGGAAAGCCGACTGGATTCCGGGGGTTACTGGGAAGCACCAGCCTCAGCGGGAAGGAAGAACGGTAGGATCAGGCTGGCCTAATGTCAAGATCTGTATTTGTGTTTGCCATTTCACTGGTACAGTGGGAGGGTCCCCTCCCCTCACATCCTTCTAAATGCTAAATGGACGTAGCCCTAGCTTATCTGATTTAAAAAAAAATTATTAGTAAAATAAAGCGAAAGAACTTAAGTTATTGGGAGAAACATAAAACATTCAAAGCTTATGTCCCAAAATTTGTAGTCAGTCACAACCCTTTGGACAGTGAGCTTCCCAAGGAACACTGTCACCCTGCAAGCCTTTACGTAGACTCTCAGGACCATCGGTAGTCCTCCGCTTAAACAGAGTCCCAGGTCCTGGCGCCAGGCTCAGAGTCAGAGACGAAACACTAAGGCTTATTATCCTAGAGTCTTTCCACTTGAGATTGCTAGGTAAATGCATAAAGAGCTTTGCAGGGTGAAGATTCTGACGTACAGTGAAATCGTTTTATGATCCTGGGTTCTGAGGAAAGGGACCCAAGCAAATGTTTTACGGAATTAAAATTTCTTCTGTTGTAATTTCCTCGAGGGAAAGGAGACACTCCTTTTGCTGATATTATATACAAAGTACATGCGAGGCACTTAATAAGTGTGCATTTGGAAAATTACGACATTGTATAAGAAAATAAGTTTGATCGCCCAAGAGTAACTTCACATTTCTATGCATGCCTTTCACTCTTTACGTAAGAAATGTGTGTGTTCGTGTATAGTATTTGCAGATTATGTCTTAAGCTCCAGCAGCCACCCATAACTATAGTTATAAGTGTATTTACAGCAACAGCTTTTTCTAATAGCTGGCAAGGTGACTCTTAAATGCTGACTACGTACAGTTTATCCTCACATTTGCAATTCTGAAGGCCTAAGATGTTCCTCTGCTCTTTGTCTTAATAATTGTTACTCTGAACTCCTTACTTCTCTGAATGATGCATGCAATTTCAAACCTCCCAGTTTTAAAGTCCTCCTCCCTTCCCCTCTCAGAATGTCCATCTGTTCCAGTAACAGCAGATAATTGCTTGCATTTTTGCAGCTTTGGGTCCAGTGCATAGTTGGCTTTCCATCCTGCTGCCATTGGCTGTCAGTTGGAAGAGCTATTTGGACCTCAAGCCAAAGTGGGCAAGGGCCATCTTGAGTGGTGGCCATTCAGTGCTGAAGAAACTATAAGACTGATCCAAGTAAGGATGAAATTGAAATTCTTAGAGGTCAGAGTAGGCCATCTCAGTGGTCTAGAAACAGCCTTGAATGTCCCTTTATTGGAAGATAAATCTTGTCCACTACAAGTTTACAGCAGCAGCAAAGAGAAGCTTCTGGAGGTAACCTGGTTGTCTGCATAGTTAGTATCTGTGGCCTTGTTGTCTCAGGCATGGAGTGTTTACAATAGAGTGTGGCTTAATGTTAATCAAACCTTCATGTGACAGGTAATTGGGGGTATTTCTTTGCTATGGATAAACCCATCACAACCAATTAACTCCAACCACACCCCATGGAGGTTGGAGACCATGGGGCAGAAAATTAAAGAGGCCCTTGCTTTCAAAGAAAGTCCCTAATGATGGGCCAAAAATAAGAGCTCAAAATTTGAACTTGATTAGTAGAGAGTCCTCCTATCTTGTATTCCTCCAACTTTTTATCCAAATCAATTTTCAGAGGAGCTTTCAGGTCTCACAGCTCCACCTGCACTGGAGAACTGGGCAAAATCATTTCTCCACCTGCCAAGTACTTGGAACTGAGCCTTTCTCCTGCTGTCCCTACAGCAGATCTCTTCCAAATTTCAGAAATTATGCCCCTCCCCCCGAAGGCTCCGCTCTTGCAGAGAAGGGGCTCACAGCTTTGCTTTCTGGGTTGTGAGTGATTCAGGGATTTGGTTATGCCTTCTTTTTCCTAGAACAAAAAGACCCCAGGAAGGTGCAAGGGAGGTTAGGCCAAGAATGGTCAGGGACCTTCCTGAGCTTCCTGCTCCAATGCTGCGGTTCTGCTGCCAATTTCCCCAAACTCAGCTTCCTCAGATCCGTCTGTACTTATCTAAGCTGTGGGTCTGAGCACAGTTCTAGGTCCCTCAATCTGGAGTTGCAACTCGATGCTGATGGAAACTTGGCTAACTTACTAATACAAGAGGTTTTAGTGCTCTTCCATGGCATTTAAAGGCCTTTTTTTTCTAGACAGAATAGTTCAGGAAAAGAATCAGCTAGCACTCCGTGCCTATCAGCCAGTTTTCAGTGTCCGTGCAACTGTTTTCTTCCATTCCTCACTTCTTTTCCTCAACTTCCCTCTTGGATTCTTCCACAAACTGGAGCCTTTCCTTCATTTAAAAGTTCTTTCAGCTTTTGGCCTGCAGTTACTAATTTTTGGGGTGACCATGATGCACTTGAAAGAAACACTCTTTGAAGGGTAATGAATGTGACTTCCAGCACTTATTATCTATACTATTGTAAGACAATAACTTGGAGCCTGTTTGCCTCTATTTACAAAACGGCGTCAGAAATGTCCACTTGAAATAGGTGGGTGTGAGGTTATGTGATGCAATGCACACATTTTTCTCATGCAAGAAAAGTATCCACTTCCTACCCCCTACTTAATTTTGTTAAAGAGTTGGCATTTGGGTGTATGGACTTATGATTAATTTAGTTGCCAGCTCTGGTAGTTGTTTTTCCCTTCACCGCACTGGGTTTAGAGGAGCAAGAACACATATAGGCCAGCTACATCCTGTAGTTCTTCCCATTGAGGCTGGAGCTGCTGCTGCTGTTCAGAAACCCCCGGAATCCAGTCTGCTCTCCCGCAGTGCATTCTGGGAGCTCCCAGGCTCATATCTCCTGCACTGCATTCTGGGAGCCCCCAGGCTCAGGTCCGCCTCTCCCGCAGTGCATTGTGGGAGCTCCCAGGCTCAGGTCTGTCTCTCCTGTAGTGCATTCTGGGAAACCCCAGGCTCAGGCCCATCTCTCCTGCAGTACATTCTGGGAGTTCTAAGGCTCAAGTCCGTCTCTCCCGCAGTGCATTGTGGGAGCTCCCAGGCTCAGGTCTGTCTCTCCTGCAGTGCATTCTGGGAAGCCCCAGGGCCATCTCTCCTGCAGTGCATCCTGGGAGCCCCCAGGTCCGTGTCTCCTGAAGTGCATTCTGGGAGCCTTCCAGGCTCAGGTCTGTGCTCCCGCAGTGCATTTTGGGAACCCCCAGGCCCGTGTCTTCAGTGCATTCTGGGAACCCCCAGGGCCATCTCTCCCGCAGTGCATCCTGGGAGCCCCCAGGCTCAGGTCCATCTCCCCGCAGTGCATTCTGGGAGCTCCCGGGTCCATGTCTCCTGAAGTGCATTCTGGGAGCCTTCCAGGCTCAGGTCCGTGCTCCAGCAGTGCATTCTGGGAACCCCCAGGGCCATCTCTCCCACAGTGCATTGTGGGAATCCCCAGGCTCGGGTCCGTCTCTCCCGCAGTGCATTCTGGGAGCCCCCAGGGCCATCTCTCCCGCAGTGCATTCTGGGAGCCCCCGGGTCCGTCCACCGCAGTGCATTCTGGGAGCCCCGGGGTCTGTCTCCCCGCAGTGCGTTCTGGGAGCCCCCAGGTCCGTCCACCGCAGTGCATTCTGGGAGCCCCCAGGCTCAGGTCCGTCTCTCACGCAGTGCATTCTGGGAGCCCCCGGGGTCTGTCTCCCCGCAGTGCACTTTATATGTCTGGCCCTTACTTGTCCGGACCTTTTCTAGTAGGTCTGGCCCGGACGTGCGTCACTCTGCAACACTCAATTAAATGCCGCCGCTCCCACAGCGCCCCTTCACCGCCCAGCGGCGAGCCCTCCGTCTCTGCAGTCGGGCCTCCTCTGCCTCCGTTCATCCGGTTCTCGCGCCTACCTCGCTCGCTGGGTGATGCTGATTTGCAGATCCTGTCTCTTCCCCAGATTCATAGTAAACCCTGGGATTTCAGAATCCTTACTGGCTCCATCTTATTTATCTCAGAAATCCTAGAAGATTGCCATATACACGGAAGACTTGCTGCAAATGGTTTTTAGTAAATTTATTCATTTATTAAAATATAAACTACTCACCCACACGGTCTCTCTCCCAAGATCTTTTATGTCCTTAAAAAGTCCATTACTATTGATAAAGCTCCTTCTCTAGCCTCTAGCTAAAATTTTTAAATGAATTATGGCGTTCTCAAAGCAGGAGTTATTTAAAATGATAATGTTATTTTATTTATTACAAGGAGAGCCTTGCGTTCGTTCTAAGAGAAAGTGTAGATGAGTTAAGGCACAGAGTTATTATGTGTGTGTGTTTAGAAGCCTGGGAGAATATAAACCAATACATTAATAATGCGTCTTTCTAGAAAATGGAATATTCTGTGCGACTTTTCTCATCTTTGTTTGCTTCTGTTTTCTGTTCTTCAACCAGGATTAGATTACTTGAGTTTTCTAAAGGGGAAAAAAAAGGAAATGCTGCAATTAGGGTAAAAATCGGGTAGAAATACCCTAACTGGGGGACGTCCCTCTGTGTCGGACTGCGGAGGGGACTGCGGCCGTGGGGAGCTGGGTGTGCAGCCGCAGCTGGGGGTCCCTCGGAGAGCGATCACCGCGAGGACCGCTCCAACCTGCAAGGCTTCCCTCCCCTGAATTAAAGCTCTGCAGAGGAGGGCTGACGTCTGCTTCAATGCTGCCCCACTCTATAAAGAGAAATACTAATACCAACCCTGAATCACATTTAATATTGTCAGCAAGAGAAGCTGACCTTTGAAAAGCCCTAGAAGTCGACAATTTGTGAGCCGGTGTTTTTCAGTATGAAACAGAGTTAGCGTGAGGCACAAAAGCATTGCGTTTTCCAAGCAGAAAATGTCCGGGTACAGACTGAAACATTGCTTACGCTATGTTGGGAGTCCCCTCCCGTTCTATGGCCACCTCTGACCACTCCTGTGATGTTTCTCGCGGGTTAGGAGGAGGCTTTGTGCAGAGTGGAAACAACCTTTGCCGTTCACGCTCTACAGGTCGGAAACCAGAGACACTTTTACACAATTTGTATCCTCTATTATTTCTTTGACCATGGGAAATGCCTGTTTAGCAGCCAGGTAAAAATACTTGGTTTTAATTAAAACCTGCATTCTGGGATACTCTAGTTCTTACTCCCCCAAATAGAGAAATGCTTGGAGTAATCATGAACAGAAACATTTGGGCAGGTCTGTGCTCCTGGGCATTGTTTTTCCCAGAAAAGAATCCGAGCAGAAACATCATAGAGCCTTGAAACACAAAACACATGCCCTGCTATTTGCTGTGCCCTTTAAGTTGAAGGTAAATGCTCTAAATGCTCACCTCTCTCCTTTCATCTTTTAGTTCCTGTAATTATTCTTATTTAGCCTAGAAATGGGGATCATTAATGTAGCAATACGGCTCTTTGTTCTTTTCTTCTTTCCATTCAAGAAATATTTATTGAGTGCCTTCCACTTGCTAATATTCCAGTGAAGCACTATATGGGATATAGTTCTTATAATTTGTTAGGAAAGTTTTATGTATGACCAATTATGATTTACAACTGTGACTGCATTAAGAAGAATAAACTATAGTTGTGTTTTATTTTTATGTATCTATGAAACACCTCAGTGTGCTAGAAATTATGGTAAGTGCCAAGGGCTTGAAGCCCTTCTATTAGGTTAGTCATCCTTATTTGAGTAAGATGGGCTCCAGTGTTCCAGTTTGGATAAAAACCGTTGTGGTGGGAAGTGTGGGATGGCTCTGAGAAACTTTTTTAACCTCCCGCTGAGCCTTCCTGTATTACAAACACCTGGAAAGCTAAAGGCTTTGTTTCCCAGAATCCCTTGTGGGTGGAGTTCTGAATGCCAGTGAGATGCACTCACACCACACTTTTAGTTAAGGCTGGTGTCAGGTGGAAGCCATCTTCCTGCTGCGTCATCTGTTTTCTGCTGGCCAGCGTCCTCAAGGAGATACTGGCTTTTCCGTAGCCGTGTCTCCATGACCAGCCATGAAGCTACACGGGGCGCCGAGAGGCACGTGGAATAGTATCAGCAAGCACCAGCTTCCTGACCCTGAGATCAAAGCTCCAGTCAACAAATCCTGTGGGTCCGCCGCCTTCCTGACTGCGGCAGAGCCGGCCGCCTCCATGCTGGACCAGTTTGGAGGTGTGAGTCAGAGAGAGTTGTTCCTGAGGCTCCAGTCAAGGCGATTTTGTAAGTAACTAATTCTCTAAATTCCATCCTGCTTGAAATAGCCGGTTTTTGTTTTGCTCCCTGAAACAAAGCATTGACTATAAAATGAGGAACACAGGAAATGCAAATATAAACCCGCCACACTGGCAGCTGTGAAGGGAACAGCTGTGCTCGTGTCTTGTGTCTTAGGTGCTTATGGGACCTGAGTCCTGCGAGCCTGATTAAAACCAGCAGTGTCTGCTTTGCCCGGCTGAGTAGCTTTCCTTTTCTTTTGGGCACTGAGGGGGACTTTGCAAGTTCTGTCTGGGAGTGACATGGTGAGACCCTGGAAAAACAAAACTATACTTTGTTCATCGTTGTATCTTTGGTGCCTAGCAGAGAGCTTAGGGCCTATCAGCCCCTAAGAAGGATGATACTAAATTAGGAGAGTAGTGCTCTAGAAGCTTTTGTCTGGTTTTGGTGTCAGGCAAGGAGAGAGAGGAGGCAGAGAGCCATTGGGTGATTGAAGCATAAAGTTCACCACTCTTTCTTCTAGTGCCTGTTTCACAGGCGAGGACATGAGGAGATAGCAGGGTGGCGTATCCCTGGTTCCACAGGTGACAGAATCTTGCAGCTCTTCATCAGAGAGATGCAGGTAGAGCCTTCCACCTCTCATTGGGTTTTCTTAGCTTCATTCCCCTAGCAACTCTTTCCGTCGACCTACCAAATTTCCCAATGACCCAAATTCCCTTCTACCAAATTCCTTACTACTCTTAAACAATCAAATTCCTTTTAAAAAGTTATTTTATTTTATGGTTGCAAAAACTCTTCATATGAGAGCTATAATATATAATCAGTTACATTGAATTTTCAAATGTTGAGCCAACTTGCATTCTAGGGATAAAGCACACTTGGTCATGATATATGATTATTTTTAGGTATTGCCGGATCCTATTTGTGAGAATTTATTAATGTTGTATGCATCTATGTTCATAAGTGATACTCTGTGGTTTTATCCATTTATGTCTTGTCTTTATATATTTAAAGAGGAGCTCTTATAGATAGTATATATTTGACTCTTACTGTTTTATCCACTCTGGTGATCTCTGTCTTTTTAATGATATCTTTAGACCATTCATACTTAATGTAGTTTTTTTATATTGTTACATTAGACTCTATCATCTTGCCAGTCATTTTTAGTTTGTTCTATCTCTTTATCATTTATTTTCCTTTTTCTCCTTATTTGCATTAATTCAGTATTGTTTTTTTTTAATTTATTCATTTTAGAAAGGAGAGAGAGAGAGATAGAGAGAAGGGGGGGAGGAGCAGGAAGCATCAACTCCCATATGTGCCTTGCCCAGGCAAGCCCAGGATTTCGAACTGGCGACCTCAGCATTTCCAGGTTGATGCTTTATCCACTGTGCCACCACAGGTCAGGCCAGTATTGTTTTTATGATTACCTATCATATTCACATTGGGATTATCAACTGATCATCTTTTTTATTTTTTTAAACATTTTCTCCATGATTTGGGGGGTCTTTAACTGACGCAACTTTAAACTAATTGCATCCAGTTTTCAAATATAGGATGTCTCCTGTAGAGTAATGATCTCCCCACTGGATTCTTTCAATTTCTTCCTCCCATTATTGGTGATATTTTGTCGGACATTTTACTTTTACATAGTATATAAACACCAATGCATTGTTATGTTGGTTTCACACAATCATATTTTAGGGCCATTGGAAACAAGGAATGATGTTTTCATATGTTCCTTTATTTGTATCATTTCCAGAACTCTTCATTTCTTTCTGTAGATCCAAGTTTCTGTCAGACATCCCATTCCTTTGCCTGAAACACTTCTTTAACCATTTCTTGTAGTACAAGTCACATGTTCATGGATTTCCAAAGATTTTGCTTATTGGGAAAAGGTTTTATATTGTCTTTCATTGAAAGATATTTTCATTAGGTGTAGAATTCTGGGTTCACCGTTTTTGCAATTCGCCCTTGAAGCACTTCTATCCCTGTCTTCACATCTGGAAGGTTTCTGACGAGAAAGCTGCCTTCCAGGTTCTCCCTTGTCCTCTGGCCTCTGTTACGGAGTCAAGAGCAAGTTCGATATTGTGGCTCATCTCCTTTCTTTTTTCTTGTCTTCATGTTTGGAGTAATGCTTCCCAGCTTCTTACATTTTAATTGGACACCAGAAACAAGGCCTTTCAATCAAACAGTTCAGGTCCTCCGATTCTTAAAAGGTTCCTTGAGCGATTTCACTGATAATTGTCTACTTTTTCCTGATTGTTTCTTTCTGGAATTTCTAGTAGTTGGTTTTGTGTTTCATTTGTGTGTGTGTGTGTATAAAACACCTCTCTGTTCCTAAGTTAATGCTTAGTCCTTTTAGAATGGTTTTCTTCACTTATGAAACAAGCATGTATGACGGTGAGTTTCCCTTCAAGGCTCATTGGTTGGAAATAGTCATTATTTTTCAAACATAAAGATTTTAAATTTGTCTTTTAATTTCTATTTCAACTTAAGAGTTGTTTTTAATACAGTTTTTAAATGTTTCAAAGGTGTAGGGTTTATCTCTTTATCTGTTGATACACCCATTTAGTAAAATATAGTGATCCCAATATTTATGAGGATTTTTTTTTATAGGATGATATTGATAATTTTCAGGGAAAAGGCAGCCATCAGGATCACTCATACATTAGTGTTTCAGTTTTATATAAACATTTGGCCAAAATGCTGGATGCACCCTGATTCAGTGGTCCTCTGAGTGGTGATATGTAGTTGATTTAAAATATTTGTTACCCTCTTCCATTTTTCCTTATTTTGAACGACGCTTACATTTTTAACTGTCAAGTTCATGTAAATAGGCAGAGGCTCCCAGAGCCTTTCTGAAAGCTGAGCCGCATGGCGCTCTGCCTGTCGCCCCTCCTGTCCCCCGTGGGCTCACGCTCAGCGGAGGTGGTTCACGTGGCGCCTGGAACCCCTGCCGACGTGTCTGCCCTTCCAGAAGCTGACCCTGACCAGCTTTCCTCGGCCGGGTTCCCACTTCCTGATGGCGGTCACCACCTCGCCTTCCTCAGGTCCTGAGGAGCTGGGTGAACCTCTTCGGGTGCTCTCGAAACCCTTCCCAACACCCTTCTGGAGCCCTCGAAACCCTTCCCGACACCCTTCTGGAGCTCTCGAAACCCTTCCCGACACCCTTCTGGAGCCCTCGAAACCCTTACCGACACCCTTCTGGAGCCCTCGAAACCCTTACCGACACCCTTCTGGAGCTCTCGAACCCTTCCTGACACCCTTCTGGAGCTCTCGAAACCCTTCCCGACACCCTTCTGGAGCTCTCGAAACCCTTCCCGACACCCTTCTGGAGCTCTCGAAACCCTTCCCGACACCCTTCTGGAGCTCTTGAAACCCTTACTGACACCCTTCTGGAGCTCTTGAAACCCTTACTGACACCCTTCTGGAGCCCTCGAAACCCTTCCCGACACCCTTCTGGAGCTCTTGAAACCCTTACCGACACCCTTCTGGAGCCCTCGAAACCCTTCCCGACACCCTTCTGGAGCCCTCGAAACCCTTCCCGACACCCTTCTGGAGCTCTTGAAACCCTTACTGACACCCTTCTGGAGCTCTTGAAACCCTTACTGACACCCTTCTGGAGCCCTCGAAACCCTTCCCGACACCCTTCTGGAGCCCTCGAAACCCTTCCCGACACCCTTCTGGAGCCCTCGAAACCCTTACCGACACCCTTCTGGAGCTCTCAAACCCTTCCCGACACCCTTCTGGAGCTCTCGAAACCCTTCCCGACACCCTTCTGGAGCTCTCGAAACCCTTCCCGACACCCTTCTGGAGCTCTTGAAACCCTTACTGACACCCTTCTGGAGCTCTTGAAACCCTTACTGACACCCTTCTGGAGCCCTCGAAACCCTTCCCGACACCCTTCTGGAGCTCTTGAAACCCTTACTGACACCCTTCTGGAGCTCTTGAAACCCTTCCTGACACCCTTCTGGAGCTCTCGAAACCCTTCCCGACACCCTTCTGGAGCTCTTGAAACCCTTACTGACACCCTTCTGGAGCTCTTGAAACCCTTACTGACACCCTTCTGGAGCTCTCGAAACCCTTCCCGACACCCTTCTGGAGCCCTCGAAACCCTTCCCGACACCCTTCTGGAGCCCTCGAAACCCTTACCGACACCCTTCTGGAGCTCTCGAACCCTTCCCGACACCCTTCTGGAGCTCTCGAAACCCTTCCCGACACCCTTCTGGAGCTCTCGAAACCCTTCCCGACACCCTTCTGGAGCTCTTGAAACCCTTACTGACACCCTTCTGGAGCTCTTGAAACCCTTACCGACACCCTTCTGGAGCTCTCGAAACCCTTCCCGACACCCTTCTGGAGCCCTCGAAACCCTTACCGACACCCTTCTGGAGCCCTCGAAACCCTTCCCGACATCCTTCTGGAGCCCAGTCTGTCCTGAGACAACCCAACCCGTGTGTCTTTGCCGCTCACCGCCGCAGCTGTCCCTAACGAGGTCTTTCTGCTCCAGGCTGACCGCTGTCCACGCATCCGGCCAGCGAAAGACAAGCCTGGTGGTGGTATCTTCGGCAGGCCCAGCTCCTTGGCCACGGAAAAGACAATGGATTTCCCCATTCACGAGAAATGCCTCTAGGCGGTTACGACTCTTCAGTTAAAAACAAAAAATGAAAGGAAAACACATAGAGCCACACACCAAGAAGCAAACTTTGTGTGATCTGCTAGTTTGACTCACGTAATTCAAATATGTTTTTAAGTCCTTCATAATTCAAACATATTTAACGTACTTCCAATCCCTTATTCCTTTTAATCATCCTAAGGACTCTAATGAGTGTTGAGATATATTACGGTTTCCTGGGTTGCTATGATACCTCAAATCTCCGAATGCTAATGGCGTGAATTCAGAGCTAACCGTGTCTGCTGGGACTGAGATTTATGTTTTACATGTACACGAGTGAGCTCCCGGTTAAAGCCCCCACCTGAGGCCCTCTCTGCGTGCGAGTTCTTGCCAAACAGCCCCCTCCTTCCCAGGCTTCTGCAGCCAAGATCTCTGAGTCTTCTGTGTGACTCGCTTGGTCCTTAACAACGAGGGGCCCGTCCTTTCTCACTGGAGCCACATGAGCTCGCGTCGGGGTGACCGAAGCCCTTGTTTCGTTTTGTCCGGACCTTCTTGGGTCCATCATGGCCCTGAGCCCCACTTGGGTAGGCTGTTTCTATGTCACACTTTTTCAAAACCTCCCCTCTTTCAAATATTTTGGCTATTGACCCATTGGTTAGTATCCGGTGAGCTTGTCACTCTCCTTCAGATTTGGAATGGTGTGTCCCCACTTCTCACCGCCACACGCACCCCCCCCAAAAAAAAGACCTGCTCTTGCTACGGCCTTGCTCTCCCCTCACATGTATCAATCTGCAAGAGTTCCTTCTCTGAGAAGCAGCTAAGTACACGATGTAATCAGAATTTGGCTTATGTCCTTAATATTTGATAAGACAGTGCATGACCATCGGCATTCCATGCTTAAAATGGAGCTGAGCACATACTATGAGCCTTGTCAATGTTGTCAGAAAAAAAAATTTTTTTTCAGGGTAATGTTGAAAATGTTTCTAGAAACTTCCTATCACCTCCAACAGGCAGCCTTGGCGAAGGCCCTTGGCCAAGTCGGACCTGGGCCGAGCTGTGACCCCTGGGCCTTCAGGCTGCTGACGGTGGTGTTTCTCCCACACCAAGCCTTTCGGTGTCCAGAGGCTGTTTCTTTCCAAGTATCTCTGACATTTTAATCCCGCTTCACACCACACCTGACTTTATCCCAGGTCTTCCCGGAGGAGCAGAATAGAAACATTGCTGATCTTTCTGCAGATTGACTGACTCGCTCCCCTGCACGCCGAAGCCATTCATCACCTTTATGCGATTTTGCTTTTTTTTTTTTTTGCAAGACGTGAGGCCAGGTCCATCCATCACTGAACGTCACTCTTCATAAAACTGAACAGGGACGCCCGTTCAGGAGCAGACACCAGACACCTTGACGGACGGACGGACGGACGTGCAGGACGGAGGCACCGTTTAGCTGGAGCGGCGGGAACGCGGGTCCCCTGACGTCTGCCTGCTGCCCCGCCGGGGGCGAGAGACACAGACTCCTGCTCTAGCGCCGAGTTCAGTCACCACTCGGACACCTCGGCCTCTCACTCGTTCCCAGCTGTGTTCTGACCGCCCCTCTGCGGGCACTGCCCTCTCTGACTGACCGTCCAGAGCCTTCTGTGGCACCCCGCCTCCTGCAGCGCGTGGCCGGTCAAGAGCCCTTCTCTGACATTCCGGCCGGGGGATGGCCGAGTATTCTGCTCGGCCTCACTTGGAAAAGAGCGGGGTGTGTGTGGCCCTTGACAAAGCCCGGTGGGACCTGAGGGGACAGCTCCTTCCCCAGGGTGGACCAGCTGAGGGGACAGCTCCTTCCCCAGGGTGGGACCTGAGGGGACAGCTCCTTCCCCAGGGTGGGACCTGAGGGGACAGCTCCTTCCCCAGGGAGCTGAGGGGACAGCTCCTTCCCCAGGGTGGACCGGCTGAGGGGACAGCTCCTTCCCCAGGGTGGACCGGCTGAGGGGACAGCTCCTTCCCCAGGGTGGGACCTGAGGGGACAGCTCCTTCCCCAGGGTGGACCGGCTGAGGGGACAGCTCCTGCCCCAGGGTGGGACCTGAGGGGACAGCTCCTTCCCCAGGGAGCTGAGGGGACAGCTCCTTCCCCAGGGTGGACCGGCTGAGGGGACAGCTCCTTCCCCAGGGTGGACCGGCTGAGGGGACAGCTCCTTCCCCAGGGTGGACCGGCTGAGGGGACAGCTCCTTCCCCAGGGTGGACCGGCTGAGGGGACAGCTCCTTCCCCAGGGTGGGACCTGAGGGGACAGCTCCTTCCCCAGGGTGGACCGGCTGAGGGGACAGCTCCTTCCCCAGGGTGGACCGGCTGAGGGGACCCCCGCCCACTTTCTTTTTTTTTTTTTTTTTTCATTTTTCTGAAGCTGGAAACGGGGAGAGACAGTCAGACAGACTCCCGCATGCGCCCGACCGGGATCCACCCGGCACGCCCACCAGGGGTGACGCTCTGCCCACCAGGGGGCGATAATCTGCCCATCCTGGGCGTCGCCATGTTGCGACCAGAGCCACTCTAGCGCCTGAGGCAGAGGCCACAGAGCCATCCCCAGCGCCCGGGCCATCTTTGCTCCAATGGAGCCTTGGCTGCGGGAGGGGAAGAGAGAGACAGAGAGGAAAGTGCGGCAGAGGGGTGGAGAAGCAAATGGGCGCTTCTCCTGTGTGCCCTGGCTGGGAATCGAACCCGGGTCCTCCGCACGCTAGGCCGACGCTCTACCGCTCACTTTCTTATTTTTTTTACACCTCTTTCTTGACCATCTTAGGCTCTTTGAAACAGAATTGTTCTTAGCGGGATGATGTTGTCAGTGATGCTGTAAAACAGGTGGCGTGGCTGGCCCTGGACAGGAGGCTGAAACGGGCGCGTGGCGGACACCATGTGATGTGCCATTCGGAGTCCTCACTGAGCCCAGGGCGTGGCCCTTCGGTCCTGCCTGCTGGTTACTCAGTTATTGTCAGACTCTAAAACTGGCTGGTCTGGAGGAGGCGACACAGCCGCGTTAGCTAAAGTCCTGGGAAGAACATCCCTTACCCGCAGTGGGGACCAGTGCGTCCGTCTGTAGTGAGGAAGAGGGTTCTGGGGGGTTTCCTTCCCGGCGGAATGCAGGGCCGGTGCCTTCGCTCTCTGACCGTGGTGGGTGGGTGCGTGGGAAAGCTCGTATGAGGGAGAGGGTCGCTCCCTGGGCTCAGAAGTCACTGGGCTGATTTTATTTCCTGGGCGAAGTCGACGCTTCCCCGGTCACAGGACCAGGGTGGGCTCAGCTGCTCGGCCCGGCACCTGCGCCTGCGGACACGTGAGCCCCACACAGTCTGCGTTCCTGGCCCTGCATTCTGACACCTGGGTTCCTAACCCAAGTCTTCCTGTGGTTGCCTTCTGCCCTCCACGTTCCATCCCGTCTCCAGGTCGTCCGAGAGCACGGCCGTTTCACTGGGCGGCCCTCTCACTCCGTCAGTGTGCACATCGCTGTCCTTTCCTCTTTCATTTTCAGGTTCAGGAATTCTCAAAAAAGACAATTTTAGTAAATGTGTTAGGGCCACAGAGTGGGGTGCAGGCTGGGCAGGGGGAGGGTGTATTATTGCAGAAAGTTAGAATAGTTCTCCCGTAAAAAGGGGAAGAGACACGCACAAGCCCGGCTCCTCGTCCTCCCAACCCCGGCACGTCTGACAGGGACGCCCGTTCTCTTCGCCGTGGCTCGGTTTTTCTGTCTGAACCGTCTCTCCCCTTGGCTAGCTCCCAAATTCATCCAATCCAAATCCACTCTGTGATAACCCGATTCCGCGCGCCGTGCCTTAGATACCTAGAAACCGGAATTATCTCCCGTTCCTCCTTGATATCAATCACTGCCAGCGAACTCTTTCATTCGCCCGAGTGAGTGAGTGCTGGAGAACAAAGTCACTTTACCGGGGACGCCGCGGGCGAGTCCAGCATGCAGATGGGGAGCCAGCCTACGAGGAGATGCTCAGAGTCATTAGCGAAAAGAGAACTGCCCGTGGAAATGACAGAGACAGCGGGGGCCCCGCGACCACGTATCAGAGCGGCTGCAGTGTCCAGAACGCGGACGATGCCAAGCGCTCCCCGGGGCGGACGGCCTGAATCAGCCAGAAGACGCTCGCTCGCTCGTTTCTGCCGGGACGGCAATGGCACCGCCGCGCGCAGGCAGGCTACACGGTTTCTCACAAAACAAAGCGCGGGTGCGAACGCCTAGGACTGTCGGGGAAGGTTTACGAAAATCGTGTGTCCCCTCACCCGAGGCCTGGAGGAAGCAGGGTGCTCTGCAATGGGTGGATGACGAAAATACGGCAGGTGCCCCCACCACGACTGCTGTTCTTCAACAGAACTCAGATGAGCTACGAGGTATTGATACAAATGGCACGTGGCGAATCCCACATGCGTGTGGCTAAGGAGAATGAGACGGAGCGGAAAGGTTCGTGCCACGTGATCCTGGTTATGCAGCATTAAGAAAGGACAACTCCGGCGCAGTGGATAAAGCGTCGACCTGCAAATGCTGAGGTCGCCGGTTCGAAACCCTGGGCTTGCCTGGTCAAGGCACATATGGGAGTTGATGCTTCCAGCTCCTCCCCCCTTCTCTCTCTCTGTTTCTCTCTCTCTCCTCTCTAAAAATGAATAAATAAAATTTAAAAAAAAAAAAAAAAAAAAAAGAAAGGACAACTGCAGAGACAGGAATATACATAGACGGGTGGTGTTGGAGGTTGGGGGGGGGCTGGGGGTGTCGAACACGGGGGTGTTCGGAGTGGTGGAACGATTCTGCGTGATGCGGTCCTGGGAGACCCATGACATGATACACTGTGAGCGCCTGTAGGTATTTACAGCAACAGGAGTGAACCTCACTGAGGCGACCGGGGGAGCCCGGGACAGAACGCAGGCTGTGACGAAGCATTCTGGCTGCATGACAGATTGGAAACCACGCCGCGGAAGGAGGGGCGGGGAGCGAGGGGCTGACCTAGGGGACTCTGGGATCAGCGGACTCTGTGCGGCTGAAGACAAAAGCAGTCTCACGGGCGCCCCGTCCTGTGGCCGTTTAGGGGCCCCGACACCGTCGCACTCATCCCAGGACTGAAACATCAAGGGAGTGCACTGTCAGTGGTGGGAGCCGGCTTTCTCATGGCGGGAGTTGGAGTTGCATATAAGACAGGGAAGGAGGCTGGAATAATTCGTATGGAAATGGACTAGAGTGGAAGATGTCGGTACGTGCTCCTCTGTCGTCAGAGATTCAATAGTTAACCTACAGAAACGTCCATAGGTATGCGTGTATAGACATCTGTATATGCCTGGGGTTGCAGACACCGTGGTTCCCTCTCTGCACCAGCCGAGCAGGCCTAGAAGCGGCAGACACCCCAGCAGCCTCGAGCGCCCCTAACACACAGACCTCGGTTTCTAATCCCGCCCTCCGGTGAGAGGCAGCAAGGCTCCTAGGTAGGGCTGGAGGCTAATGCACAGGATTAGTGCGATGCGTGTTGTTCCACAAAAAAAGTCAAGAAGTGCTCAAAACTAAATAAGCTAACACCATGTGATGGACGGACAGATTGCAAAAGAACACAAAAGAGAACCAGAAATCTTCCGATGGCTAAAACTGGAAAATTTGAGCAAGTGAAGAAAGAGAAATCATATTGGATTATCATCTGAGGGATAAAGTCCATCTCCACAAGTCCCCATGGCAATAAAAAGATTGAATCACTAAATAAGGAGGGACGAACGAAGACCCCGTACAGAATTCCTAATAATTTATGGTGACACCCTGCCCTCCTGCAGGTGACATGGAACTTCCTGCTCCTTAAAGGTGGGTTCTGCACCGTGATGTCCTTCTCAGAAGCACATCAGGAAGAGAGCCGGACAGAAGGAACTTCACAATGGAGAAACCTGGCCATCAGCGCTTCACGCTGCGGTGGTGACTTATGTGGCTGTGTCCTCCCTCCATACGATGGGGTAGAAAAGGCACTTGACCTCTGTGGTCTTCCTCCCAAAACGCAGAGAGCCCCGGCGTCATCATGATAAAAACATTAGGCAAATCTGCACTGAGGGACCGTCCATAAAATCCATGACAAATACTCTTTCAAACTGTCAAGATCATTAAACAAACAAACAAACAAACAAAGAAACATGGCAAGTCCTAGAGACGGCCACTGTCAAGAGAAGCCCAGGAGCTGTGACAACTGAAGGCCACCCCAATTGGGGTCCTGCAGCAGAAAATATCATATATGTATTAGGTATCAATAAAGGAAAACTTAGCACTTAACACATGTACTGTACTTCTATAAAATGTTAAAAATAGGAAAAGTCGGGTGTGTACGATCTTTGCAGTTTTTTTCCGTGAAGCTCATTTATGATAAAATGCAACTTTCATCTTAAACAGCGAAGAGAGTTGTTTCACCAAAGTTTCGGCCACACCACTGGATCCGTAGCATTTCTAAGAAGTGATTTGTGCCACCCAGACTTGAGGAGACCGGGGAGAATTGGAACAAGGGCAGTGTGACCTAGCCGACCTGTCACCTGGCGGGGAAGATGGGAAAGAGGCTATCATCGGTCCCTTTATCATGGGCATTACTGGCGTCGTCGTATTTATTGGGGACATTTCAGGAGGTTCTGAGAGTGGTTTTCTGCAGGTTTCTCTTTTCTCTTTAGCTTTCGACACAGGTGTATCAGCAGTGACTGCAGGCTAAGACCGAAGAGCAGACATATATCAGGAGCCTCGTGGGAGTCTGGGGAGGTATCTCGTGAGCCTTTTACACTCCTATCAGGGGCTACGCCTGGACTGTTTGGAAATGTGCTCTTCCGACCCAGGAATAGAATAACCCACAAGGCTTGCTAGTTTTGAGCGGAACCCAGAAGGAAAGCCTTGTGACAGATTCCGGGTTTGGTATGAACTTCCCACACGAGGGTCCAGTGAATTTAACGGTGCTCATGAATCCACAGAAAGTGACTCCTGTTGGGGCCCCTGGCCGTCCCGAATGGCAGAGTCACGTGGTAAGTCCTGAGAGCTTTAGGACAGAGACACACCTCCCTCTGTTGATGGCTGTGTGCCTTGTAACAATTAGTCCTAGCAGAGGCTGCCACTGGCCATGAGGTGTATACCAGGTGACAAGGACCCTTGAATTTCCCATTATAAATTGGTCCATATCTGTCCACCCAAACACAAGGCAAGGCTGAAGTGTGTAGCGGAAATATATTTTCCAATGGAAGTGGTGGGTACAAATCATCAGGCAGATGCCCCAGGTTTACCTGGTCTGCCTGACGAGGTGACAGACAGACCCTGTTCTTTCTTCATCTTTCCCATATCCGCAAAACTCCCTCTGGCCCGTTAGGGATGTTAAAATGAAATACCAAATGGAGATTGGACTTGAGAATTTCCCTGAGCAGACAAAACCATTAAAGCCACGTCAGCAAAACCAAATCTAGCTCATTTCAGAAAGGTAAGCAGAGTTTAGCTGAGGTGACTTCTCCTAAATGCCTCTGACCATCACAAAGAAACTCAAGTCATGATCCCCAAAATGTTACGAGATCATCACTCTGTTCAGCAACCCACTGCCGTCTGGAAACCTCCACTGTCATCAGCAGCAGGAAGTAACAATGTTTCCACCAGGTGAGCTATCCTGTAACCTCCCACCCCTGTGCTTCCTGGCCGGAATGCCTCCTGTTTGCACACTGTCTTTTCTGGTGTGCACGCGCACACACACACATAAAAAAAATCAAACTCTTGCTAATTACTACTTCTGTGATCCATGGGTTTTACTTATTTTCTTTTCTGAACTTTTGACAGTGAGAAGGAAAATAAAAATCTTGGCCTTGGTTTTCAGAAGAGTCTGTGTAACATGCTGGCATCAGTGAAAAGTGCATTGCTGGCCCAACACAACCCCGCTGAGATGTGGCCTGAGGATTAGGGGTTGTGGACAATGCTTCCAAAATGTACGCCTTCCCCAGGTAATAGCAGGCGGTTCTCTGTGGACGGAAGGAGAAATGGCCAGAGATGCAGTCATAATTTATTCATGGGGAATGATTTAAGGTCTGGCCAGTTAGCCGAGGATTTGCAATTGATTGAAGGGCTTGTTTCCAACACGAACAACCAATTCTCCAGGCAGCCATGGGGTGTCCGACCATGTAATTCCCTTCTGATGGCTGGAGTGAGCCTCAGATTCCACGGCATGAAGGGCTGAGCCCCACAGGACGGACCCCACTCCTGACGCCAGGTGCAATCCCCGGACCACCCATGCTTATAAGAGACTGGCGGTAAATTCTGGGGTTCCCACAAGCTCTCCTCGGGTTCACGAATTCTCTACAGGGGTTCTCAGAATTCTTTACCTTACATTTCCTGGTTTGTTCGTTAAGGATGGTCCACTTAAGAAATGTCGAAAGTTGCAGAGAACGTTTATGAGTTTATTTGAACCAAAATGAGGACATGCCAGGACACAAACCTCAGATGCTCTAGAGAAGGACAGTTTTGCAGTTGGTTTTATACATGTGGATTAAGGCGGGGAAGCATGGAAGATTGTGTGACGCAGAAGAAAGCAACCAGGGGAATCTCTGTGCTTGGACTCCAGGAGAGTTAAGAAGATTATATAACCCTACGCACAAGTGAAAAGTTCAAAAGTTTAAGTTCCCAGGTTAGTTAAAGCAAGAATTGAATTGTTTCCTCATGCCCCAGACAACTCGATTCTTTTTCTTTTTTTCTTTTTTTTTTTTTTTTTTGTATTTTTCTGAAGTTGGAAATGGGGAGGCAGTCAGACAGACTCCAGCATGTGCCTGACCGGGATCCCCCTGGCATGCCCACCAGGGAGTGATGCTCTGCCCACCTGGGGTGTCGTTCTGCCGTAATCAGAGCCATTCTAGTGCCTGAGGCAGAGGCCATAGAGCCATCCTCAGCGCCCGGGCCAACTTTGCTCTAATGGAGCCTTGGCTGCGGGAGGGGAAGGGAGAGACAGAGAGGAAGGAGAGGGGGAGGGGTGGAGAAGCAGATGGGCGCCTCTCCTGTGTGCCCTGGTCGGGAATCGAACCCAGGACTCCCACACACCAGGCCGACGCTCTACCATTGAGCCAACTGGCCAGGGCAGACAACTCGATTCTCAGTCATTCTGCCGCTTGACCATAGTGACTCCATTTTGTTTATTTTTTTTTCCTCGCTGGGCTCCTGCAGTTCCTTGGAAACAGGCTGATCACACTAACACAGCAACCTTGTTAGGATGGCTTGTGGGGCGCAGAGATTTCAGCGCTGGCCTTGACACATCCCCTGTGATCTAGGAGCAACTAGCCTGACAAATTCATGCTCAGTGTCCACTGATGCACAGTTTTCACCAGACTATAGTCTCCTTTAAGACTGGATTGTGATTTTATAGGTTGGACCATATCACGGACCAGGACCATCATATGAATGACCTCTCCGGGGTTTTTGCTTCCTGTTCTTCCAGTGCTGAGACTTGTTGGCTTAGAGATCCTAGTGTTCAAAGAGGCAATGCTTGCATCTGTGGATGCAATATTCAGCTGGAAGGTGAGGTTGCCACGGGACTATTACTGGCTCTTTAGGCCACTGGACCAATTGGCCCGTAAGATTTCTGGACTCTTTGAGATAATTGATCCCCGTTATTAAGGAGAAATTGAGTTGCTATTCACAATGAGAAGTAGGAATTATACATCTGGAAACTAGGGATTCTCCAGAGTGCCTCTTAGTAATTCCAGGTTCAATGGTAATAGTCACTCTGTGACCACAAGGACTCAATAAGTGAGGACATGTAGGGCTCTTATTAGGTAAGGAATGCAAATCAGTTAAGGAGCCAATGCAGACAAGATTATTAAGAAATGGATGTGGGATGAGGACAGTAATAAATATTAACTACTGCCTCTGGACCGGTTACAGGAAATAAGACTGAAGTGGCTCTAATTTCTGTTGCGAACGCAGTGACTTCCTTCTCATGCCTGCATCTGAGGAGTCCTGGTCGCATGTAGTTAGGGAGTTAGCAGAGCAAGCAAGCTCACCTGCACCCTTCCACAAAGGACCGCAGATCTGTGGGATTTCGAGTTCGAGATGGCTGTGCTGACCCAGGGGACTCAGTTCTCCGGGGAGAAGGCCAGAGCTTCTGCATTTGCACAGAGGTCGGCTCCTGGCACATGGAGACTTGATGTCGTTCCTCGGGGGTAGATGGGCGAGGGCAGGTGCTGGGTGGTAACGTCAGTGGCTGTGCGGTCCCGAGCTCGCCTCCCTCTGCTGCTCTGCTCCTGACTCCGTGGGGCTGACCCCTGTGGGTGGAGTGCTCAGACTCCCCTGTCCCCTGCCCCCCCCGACCGGGTTCAGTCTGTAGGAGGCACTGGGGGAGGCCGGAGGGGAGAAGGGGGAGATGGAGACCCGTGGGCAGCACCTCAGTTGTAGCAGGATGCCACGTGTGGTCCCAGCTTCTGGCGACACGAACCTACCCTTGTTCTGGTGTTTTTTAGCAGCGACTAGCTGCCGAGCTCGAGGAAACTAACTCCCTGTCCATGGTCAGTGACGCTGGCTTCTTGACATCACCCACGTCTGGCTCCTTTCATGATCTCCCTTCCTTGTGTCAGCTCTTCCGTCACCTGCGTAACCCAGGCCCCCACATTCACTTCGTTTCAAATACCACTTAAAGTGGCTTCTGGTTTTCTCGTCGGACCTGAGGAACTGAGCCGCCTTCAGGGGTGTGCACCCCCTATGCAGGCATGAGGACCCCGCTCTTAGAGGGCCCTTGTGCCTCGTTCAGTGCTCAGCTGCCACCCTGTTGAGCAAGAGACCCTGTCATCTCGCTGGGAACAGGACCCCACGTAATGTAGCAGCTCTGCTGACTAGCACACCTGGGAACTCTGAACCACTCACTCTGCAAGTCTGCCCGGGGTTCTGTCTCGACAGGTGTGCCAGCCCAGGGGTTCTGGACATGGGGTGCGTGCGTACCCTAGCACAGACAGAAGGACACCCTGCAGGCCCAACAAGGAGAGGAGCCATACTGAGGGGGGGGGGGAACGTGGCATAAAGCACAATGGCCGAGGCAGGAGATAAGGTCACCAGTGAGATCCTGAATGAAGAGGTCAGAAGCTGGGAGAAGGAGCAGTTCCCTGCTGAGGAGATGTGTCGGGGGGGGGGGGGGGGGGGGTGCCTGACCACCTTTCATATGTATTAATGCTGGGTCATCTTGGTTATATGCACAGTTTCTTAATTTTGTAACCCAGCTGTCCTAGACATTCTGAAAGAATGTTTCTACCCATGCCCATAAAATGTTATTAGGAAAATAATCGAAACTTTTGTAACCGAGCTGTGGATCGGCAGTACCCGTCTGCCTGCCGCTGTCTCCAGAAACAAGACATTCTGGATCCCGAGCGCACAGCGTCCTCACCTTGGTCCGAGGGCTGTGGGAGGAGGTTTCCGTCTCCAGAAACAAGACATTCTGGATCCCGAGCGCACAGCGTCCTCACCTTGGTCCGAGGGCTGTGGGAGGAGGTGTCCATCCAGACGACAGTGCGGTTTCTACCCTCTCAGCGAGGGGAGCACAGCCAACTCTTGGCATGTGATTTATAATGAAAATGATTGCCAACATTTAAGGCAAAAATACATTTCGTGTAGTATGTTAGCCACTAGTATCTGGGTTATCCCCATTAAAATAAAATAAAATAAAACAAAATAAAATAAAATAAAATAATAAAACCCACCATGAAATAGGACAGTGGGTTTGCTCATTTTACACAGAGAGTTTAACTAACTGGCTCATGGTTCCCCAGAGGGTACGTGTTGGAGCTGAGAGTCACAGGAAGCCATCTCTCCCAAGGACAACCCCCTCACCTTCCTGGCTCAGTGTGGAACCACGCTGGCTCCATTAGCATATTTCTTTATGTTTCTTGTGGACTCTTCTTTTTAACCCTTGACCCCTCCATGAGGCGCTCAGACCCTGTTCTCTAGTACCCGTCTCCCTGGGAAGGACCCTACTACACCGTGCTCAGAATGTGGAGTTCCATCACGGACCACCTGGCCTGCCCTCTCGAAAGAAACAGTGCCGTGTTTCTTTTTTTTTTTTAATTTTTTTTATTTATTCATTTAGAGAGGAGAGAGAAAGGGAGAGAAAGAGACAGAGAGGGACAGAGAGAGAAGAGAGAGAGAGAGAGACAGAGAGAGAAGGTGGGGAGGAGCTGGAAGCATCAACTCCCATATGTGCCTTGACCAGGCAAGCCCAGGGTTTCAAACTGGTGACCTCAGCATCTCCAGGTCGATGCTTTATCCACTGCGCCACCACAGGTCAGGCATGTTTCTGATACCGGAATCAAACCCACGTCCGCGGGCCCGACGAGCCGTACGACCAATCTTTGAGGCATCCTGTCCGCAAGGAGGGAAGAGTTTACTTTGAAAGGCGGCCAAACAGAGAGATGAGGAGAAGGACGATCTCTCTCTCTCCAATCCAGGATTCCGGGTAGGTTCTTTATAAAGATTCAGGGATGTGGGAGCACTGGTGGGGCAGGTTGTAACTGGGGGACCTTGGACTTTGACCACTTAAGGTGAAGGAGGTTCAGCACCAGATCGTCCTGGACAGCGAAGCACTGGCTCTGGTCCTGCCCTTTGGGTGTGTGTGTGTGTGTGTGTGTGTGTGTGTGTGAGAGAGAGAGAGAGAGAGAGAGAGAGAGAGAGAGGGGGGGGGGGGGGTTAGGCTGGTTCCAGGCGCAGCTGGAAGTCAGAATTCTCTCTTCTGCATGAGCTCCAGCTGCAGGGCTTGCAATCTGGGTCTGTTGTCTCTGAAAAGCTACTGTATCTTGTTCAGAACAGGGCAGGACCATTCTGAGCTGGGTCTGTGGTTACATTATCAACATTCGAAGCAGTGAACAGCTTCTAACCCACGAATCATCTGATCGATCGTTACCAACGGCAGGAGTGGAGGAAGGAGCAGGGTTAATTCTGGACCGGAGTTCAGGGCGTCTGAGGGGAGGGGCGAATCCTGTCCACCCCCCCCCCCCGTGCCCTCTCCACTCTGTCTGCTCTCAATTCCCCCCCGAGCATCCCCTTCCTAAAACTCTCCGTTTCCCAAACAGTTGCCTCGTCTGGGTTGTTATGAAGGCAGCGAAAGGGGAGACTCTTTTCATGCTTCCAATTTCTGCTTCTTCTTTTCCATCCTTGACAGCTCTTTCAGGAACGGGACGCCCATCAGGACGATTTAGGGCACACGGAGGCCCTTCCAGCCAGCAGAGCCATGGCCATACCTCTCCAGGAATTTTAATTTCTGTCTTCAGGGGACCCCTGGGACTCGCCGAGTCGAGCAGAGATGCTTTGTCGATTCAAGGGGGAGCCTCTGTTTTTGAGACATCTCTCTTTCCACCCCCTGGTAAAAGGGCAGAGCTTTTTATTTCTCGCATTTCTCCTCCCGACTCCCGCCACGTGACCATCTCCCTGGCTGGAGAAGAGGCGGCAGCCAGGACGAACCCCCTGCTGCTGTTCAGCGGCGTCGTATTTTTATTCCCGCATTCCAAGGGGCCTCTCCAGCTCTCCCGTCTCACCCCCTTCCCGCCAGGCCCGCGGGAGGAGAGGACCCCATGGCATCGCCGGTTCCTGTGCTTGCTTTTCTGACTGGGGGGGACAACGCGATTAGCCGCCCAGGGCAAAAGGCCAGAGTAAATCAAACTGACATTCTGATCGTGCGCGATCATTCCTCGCGGACCGAGGTTAGGGGCTAAAACCGTGAGGGAAGAAAGCAAATAAAAGCCTCCCGTGAAATAAAGACATAGAGAGCTCGAGCCATGAAATCCCAGCCCTGGACGCTCTCCGGACGGATGTAGAAGCGAGGCCGACGGACGTGAGGCGTCTGTAACGGTGTCCGACGCAGGGTGGGCGGCCCGCGCACCTTCACGTCCTTTCGAGCGGTTTCTCCGAGAAAACGGATGTCAAAGGGGCGCGTGGCGCAAGCACGTCGTGTCCTGTGGGGTCTTCTCTCAGGACCTCGGCCAGCCCACTGTCCTGCCCCCGCCCGAAGCCTCCGTGGTCACTCGCTGCCCTCCGTGGAGTCTGTTCTCAGCCCTAAGCGCAGAGGGAACTTTCTTAGAAGGAGCTGGAGAGACAAGAGTGTCATGGGCACGGGTGATGAGCAGTTTTGGGTTTTGTTTTTTTTTGACTGTTTGTTGTGGCCTTTCCCCTCCCCGTGGTCCCTCCAACCTCGCAAAGGCCAGTGTTGCCGAGAGAGGAAGGCACAGCTCCTGAGGATTCCGACTCTCATGGCTTTGGGGGTCCCCCACCCCCACCCCCACCCCGGAGTGTGGGCGGGGTCCGTCAGCTGAATGTGGCAAAGGTCCTGCCCCTTTCCTGCTGCATCTGGTAAGATTAGAAGTGGGTCTTTCCAGAAGGCTCCATGATATTCTCACCACAGGGCGGCCCAGCCGATCGCCTGTGCGTGGTCGTTCAGCAGGACGGAGCCTCCGTGGAGTCTCCCCTCCTCCTCCTCCCTGGGACGCCGAGATAGCAAAGAGGCCCCGTGCGCAAGCTCGGCCCCCGGGCTGCCCTTGCCTGCCCTGAGCTCTGGCTTTGTTCCTCTGTTCTCCCCTGACGTTCGTCCCTGTCTCAGCTCGGGCACCCCCGTGACAGGTCCTCTCCAGACCGAGGCTTACCGCGCTGCCCGGCGACTCCTGGCCGGCCACCTGACAGCAGCCTGGTGTTCCCTGGATAGTCTCCCCGGAGATGAGACTCTCGGCCTTGTCTTCCCAGAGCCCCCTGGCAGTCTGCTCACGGGCAACGTCTGAGGACTAGGCCGGGCCCTTCTGGGTTCCTGTGTTTCAGGGGGAGATGCAAGAAGGACTATAGTTTATTATTATTATTATTATTATTATTATTATTATAGTAGGTGCAAGAAAAAATAAATAAAACCCAATTCCCTCTCCCTTTCTCCCTGAAGCCAGCGGATGGAATTTTATCCTTACTCCTTCTCATTACCTTGGCTTTGCCACCGCCTATTAAGGTTGTTTGGGACGCTGGCATCCCATAAATTTGCTAATTATCCTGGCTTTGTCCACTTTAAAGAAAAATGATGAAGGCACTGCCCAAACATCATTACGTCAATGATACATTTGTTGGGCCAATTTGGATAAAAGGTGGTGTCTTGTTCCCCAATGTAGTTTAAAACAACAACAACAACAACGAAAGACATGACACTCCCTTCACACAGGGTGAAGCAGGTGCAACGAGGAGATTTGCTCTAACGTTTCAGGGGAGATCCTGGGAGAAGTTTGAGACGCTTGTGCTTTTCAACAAAAGAAATTCTATACCTACAGAAAAGGTTTAAAGAGTTTATTGGATCCAAGGCTGAGGGTCAGACCGAGAAGAAGAGTCTCAGAAGGATGAACAACATGCTCCGAAGAGGAGTTCATTTTATACACGAGGATCCCAGACGACGTCAGGAAGGAGGCGGGGAATCCGTGGAGGGCGGGTGAGGGGGGAGGGAGGAGGCGGGGAATCCGTGGACGGCAGGGGAGGGGGGAGGGAGGAGGCGGGGAATCCGTGGAGGGCAGGTGAGGGGGGAGGGAGGAGGCGGGGAATCCGTGGAGGGCAGGTGAGGGGGGAGGGAGGAGGCGGGGAATCCGTGGACGGCAGGTGAGGGGGGAGGGAGGAGGCGGGGACTCCGTGGACGGCGGGTGAGGGGGAGGGAGGAGGCGGGGAATCCGTGGAGGGCAGGTGAGGGGGGAGGGAGGAGGCAGGGCGGGAGTCTCTAGAATTGGATGAGAAGTAAAATGGAGAGACACATGCTTCTTTTTTTTTTTTCCTCTTACGCTGGTAGGAACGGGCGTGTTGACATCTAACATACGGCGTTTACTGAGGCAGGCGGACAAAAATAACCACGAGGAATGTTGGGGTCCTCTGACCTTCACACAGGGGCATTCGTCCCTGGGGACCTGGAGACGAGACCATGATGATATTTTTGGGGCATGTTATCGTAGATGCACAAAAACAGTGGACAGTGGACAAGGCTTGCTCGAGGCGCTGACCAATTCATCCAAGTAGACCTAGGACGCGGCTTCCCAATAAAAGCTGCTCGGTTAGGAATTTTTGTGATCAGAGCATCCTGTGGGGATATTGTCAGTTATCAGGCTTCTCGGGACCCCCCCCCGCCACTCCCCCACCCCCACCCCCCCGCCGCCAGGTAACCCGCTGAGCTTGTGAGGTCTGCCAGGTAAGCCGTCTTCTCTTGCACGTGCTTAAGAGATTAAATCCAAATAAATTGATTCCTTTTCTTGAGGGTTAATGGATCATTACGGTGTCTTACGCTTTAGAGCTCTGGAAGGAATGGGGAATGGTACTCAGCACACAGAACTTGCAAATGTAGGTGATACGAGCCTGGGCACGTGTGGGCTCGTTGACGACTGCGGAACCCACCTCAGCGCAGTATGGACCCGGTGGCCAGCGTGGACTGCCGCGCCGATGTTCCACGTGGAGACACTTCATTTGCTCTCTTAAAAAAAAGGGAGGGAGACAGAGAAGTTGGTGTGTGAGCCACTCCCTGCTGCCCCCCGCCCGGCCTCCAAGCCCCTGCTGAAGCAGCCATGGACCCTGCAGATCAGTCTGCCTCCGTGGGGTTTGCGTCTGTCTCAGGACGCGTGGGGAGAGCTGGCAAGGAAGGACACTTGTTTCTCTGCACCAGATACAGGTCTCCCTGCCCCTGATGGGGACACCCACGTTCTGCATTACAGACTCCTCCCCCCCATGCGAGAGTGAATTTCAGTCTCCACACTGCAGAGCTACATTCAAACCAGCCAAGAAGAAGAAAACACTGTTGTTGGTTTGTTTTTAATTAACCTATTCCTTGAGTCAGTGATTTTTAAGAAAGAAAACCATTTCCCTGAGTGTTGAGTTCTCAGAAGGACTGTCAATGGGTCATTCTTGGTCACCAGACAGCTGAGCCTTCCGCAAGTGTCCGGGGTGAGCCGAGAGGTTCCCCACAATGACAACAGCCGTGGCGCCCTTTGATCGGGGACACTTTCAGGAACGATGATGTCCGTTGTGTGTTCCCTGCAACATCCGCACTTCCTTGGTGCTAGTGTTTCTCTTTTAAAGGCAGAGGGGGCTCAGAAAAGTTAAGTTATCAGATATGTGACTTCACAGTTCAGAAAAAAATGAAGAGAGAGGTCCATTTCCCAGCCAGCACGCTCCAACCTAGTTCGGAAATGAAGCGTGTTCAAACGGTCGATGGAGCTTGGTACGGGCTGCGAAAAAAAAAATGCTCCCTGTCCATTTTAAGACACAACAGGATTATACACTTTTATTTAAGGGAAGTGTACAGGTTGAATAAAACTTAGATGGCAACTTAAACAGTTGTCTATTCAATAACAGGATAAAAGTACATTTATAGATAGAAGGTTGTTGCTTAATTTTTGAGCAAGTTTGAAATCTCATCCTACTGTCCTTTGGGTTTTTTTTTCTTTGAACACATGTACATGAAATCTCTGGGAAAATGTCTGCACGGGTTTACAGGTGATGGGTCTGACAGAGACTTGGTGCCGATCACAGGTGTCATCTTCCTGACGTACGCACCTGTCCTCTGTCCTTTAGCCGGGATATGGAACCTCTCCCATTCCGTGCGTGTTTCAGGGAACGGAAAAAGTTATTCCCTAACCATGCATCCCAAGAACGGTTTTTTTCTTCCAAAGTTTTCTTCCCCTTAAAGTAAGTCCAGTTCAAACTCCGGCTCAGCAGCCGGCCAAGTCTGCCCACATGCCTCTCCTCCTCCTCCTCTCCCTCCTCCTCCTGCCCCTTGAGGGAGGCGAATTTCCTGAGTCATTGGTCACAGTTCCTCTCCCCTCCCTGGACCTCACTTTTTGCTTTGGTATTTTCACCCACAAAGGCAACATCCTCTTCCTCGCTCCTCAGCTTTGGTGTGTAGTTTCGGCCACTGGTAGCAGCTGACTGGATACAGGCTGGGGCTTTCCTTGTGCTTGCTATTGTTCTAGAAAGAACACCTCCCCCCCCTTCCCCCGGCTTGCTAACCCTTTGTGCAGGATGAAAGGTGTGTGGAGGAGAGTCAGCCCACTGATCCATGAACATGTGAGTAGGAAGTCGCTGCTGACCGAGACCTTGTTCCCTGGAGAATCTGGAGCTGTTTGTTATGCAGCAAGAACTGACCGTGACAAATTCCCTCTAGTGCTGTTCAGAATCTTGTCTCTCCTGAAGCTTTGGCTCCCCTTGTCCTCTGGTCATCTCCCTTCCTCCCATCCAGTGACATCCAGAGGACCGTAGGTAGCTTTTTGAGCGAGCCGTGTTGGCTGGTGCTATGTTCCCACCAGCCTGAATGCCCGGAGTGACTTCCATCTACCTAACCCTCCAAGAGAAGGTGCTCACTGCAGGGATTTGGAGACAGACCGTCCCCATACAGCGGGCACAGACCTGGCCACTTATGCTTGGGTATACATAGCTGCTCTGCGCATTCTTGTCTGGGGAACATGAACGATGCTGTCTCACAGGGTCTGCGGACGTTACATCTCGATAAATCACGTGCTGTATGTATACTAGTTTAACCTGTTCGATAGGGTTGGCTAATGTGACATATTCTTTTCATGTCAGATTTCTATACAGACGACTTTCTCTTGAGCCTCTGCCATTCCCCTCTCCTCATCTCTGTCTCCCCGTTGTCCTTGACATGAAGGTCGGTGTACTGCGCGGGGGCGAGGGAGACCTTGAACTCCGCCGGGGGGGGGGGGGGAGGGAGAATATTTCTCAGTCAGTGACGGCCGCTACGTAACAAGGACCACATCTGTCTTGTGGCCAACTGAACTCTCCTCCTGGGGAGTGTGGCCCCTGGCTGCCCCCGTCCACAAGCCCACCTTCTCAGGGTCAACCCGCGGGTCAGTGACCACTTCCTTCCTTAAACTCTCACGGCGCCTTCTCTCCACTTCTTATAACCAGCAACATCATCGTTCCTGTGTGTTTTACCCCAAAGGGGGCGTGATGGACACGATCATTCATCTGGAGGAGTAAACAAGTTCCGCTCGCTTCCTTCTGGGAACCAATAAACCCAGGCGCTATCCATTTAAACCGAGGAACGGGAGTTTAAAAAAGCGTTTCTCTTTTTAATGATGCATTCCTTGTAATTCCATTGCCTTCCATTTGGGAAGCAACATGACAGTCCTCTTGTGGCTACTTTAACACCTGTTCTAAAATGACAAAGTCTGGGTTGTTTTTTGTTTTTTTTTTCTTTCTTGAACTATTAGTACGTTAATTATATTGCTTTCCTAAAGGAGAGAAAATTAGATTCAATATATCAGAAGAATTAAGGGAAGCCAAATTAAATGTTGGTGCGAGGGAGTGCTGCACCATTCCAACAATTTTTTTTTTTTTTTAAAGAATACTAGATGAAGAATGGAAGAAACACACATTGTTTCCTCCCGACAATTTCTGCAGTCCTTCCGGGTCCGCTTCTTTGTACAAGTTATGAGGAAATAACAGCTGCTTTCCATACATTTTTGATAACGCTGAAGCAAATAATTAAGAACGAAGGGTTTGAATATCTAAAGAAGGAAACGTCATGTACGCAGTAGGAAAGTGTTGCCGTTTCAAAGTAAAAAAAAAAAAATGTGCAACCGGCCACTTATTAACTATGGCGGTGTTTCTGTTTTATTTATTTATTTATTTATTTATTTATTTATTTATTTATTTATTTCTGAAGCTGGAAACGGGGAGAGACAGTCAGAC